>NW_019272136.1:9433-66694 GCF_002738345.1 Cucurbita maxima | reverse complement strand
AAAAAAAAAAAAAAAAAAAAAAAAAAAAAAAAAAAAAAAATCCAGATACAAAAACAAGTTTAGGCAGCAAAAAACTACAATTCCGAACAATTATCGACAGTTTGAGAACAGTGAAATGAAAAATGCACAACAAAACCATCCGCAGCAGCACAAAAGTTGAAAAAAAACCAAATGAAGCACAGTGAAAAGTCCAGAAAACAGGATTACAGAAATACAGGATGAGAGAAATGAAATGGTTAGAAAATGAAAATCAGAACGCACCTGGTGAAGCGAAGGGAAAGAAAAAGAAGGAATGCAGTGAAGTAGAGAGGAGAGAAGATGGGAGTGAACCCTAAAGATGGAGGAAGTGAATGGGTGAGAGTGAAAAATGGAATTTATTCCCACTTTTATCTATTTTTTCTGTATGTACAGGAAGCGGAAGCTGGAGTTGCCATACTTCCAATAAATTAAGACTTTAACATTTTTCATTTATATTTTTTTTTAGGTTAAATTAGGAATATTCACGCGATGGGACCCACCTTGTTTAATTCTTTAAAAAAAAAAAAAATTAAATTATCCTACATTTATGCTTTTCATTATTTTTACTTTTGATTATATTAAGATTTATTAATTGTTTACGAAAAATTTTGTTCATTCTGCCAGGAACAAGAATGATAATGTCTTTCTCATTAGTTAATAACAAGATTATTTCTAATTTAAATTTTGTAACATTATTCATCACAATTTTATCAAATTAAGTTGTTCAAATATTAATTTTATTAACTCTAAATATGTATTAAAATTGTAAACCTGGCTGTTGATGATTTCTTCATCAAGGATGGCGAATTCGTCGATGATTTCTCCATGCACATCACGGGGTGCGCCAATAGCATCACCACTCTCGGTGGGACCATCTGCAAGATGGAGATCGTGAAGAAGATGTTGTAGGTCGCACCAGATCACCTCGAGCAAGTCGCAATTTCCATCGAGACATTGCTTGACATAGACGAACTAACGGTGGAAGAAGTGACCGAAAGATTGTGCAACGTTGAGCAGAGGAAAAAGAATGTTGCTGCAGTTGTCGACAAGCACGGTTGTCTTTTCCTCACTAAGGAGGAGTGGCTTGCATGCTTGAAGCTTCGTGATAATGGCAGGTCCTCCAGCGACAAAGGTGGCAAGAAGCAGTGGAAACCTCGCGAGCGCGCGCGAGAAAGAAGGGGAGCAGAAGAAGGAGTAGCCTGATGGTGGTCCAATTTGGTGCTTGAATTGCAGGAAGAAAGACCACCTAAGCAAGGATTGCTGGAGCAAGCCCAAGAACAAGGAGAAGGCCCATGTAGCCCAATATGAGGAGGAAAAGTCGATGCTTTTCATGGTGAGCACATCGGTGTTAACTGTCTTCCCCAATTTTGATTCCAAATCCACAAAAGCAATCGACGGCGATGCTGCTTCAATGAGCGTCGTCATTGAAGGGTCGATAGATCCCGAGGAAGAACTCCAGCGGGATGTGGCACAGACACCGATTAGGGAGTTGATTCAGTTGAAGGAGGAGCGAGTGAGATCGGCGAAAGGGACGAGCAACGCGAGCCATGACGATGGGTCCTCGACACGGGAGCAACAAACCATATGACTAGGGCCAGGTCAATGTTCTCTGAGCTTGACTTAGGGATTCGTGGGACGGTGAAATTTGGCGACGGCTCTATCATCAAGATTGAAGGGCGCAACACCTTCCTGTTCGTCGGCCAGGGCGGCGAGCACCGCAAGCTGGCCAACATATACTTCATCCCGCAACTAAAGGTTAACATTGTAAGATTGCGGTTCAACGGGAAGACGCCACACGAAGTCTAGTACAATAAGAAGCCTGCGGTACATCATCTCTGAGTGTTCGGCTGCGTCACGTACATGAAGATCACGCGTCCCCACCTCGCCAAGCTCGATCCCAGGGGGTTGAAGGTCGTCTTCATTGGCTACGAACCCAGAAGCAAGGCGTAAAGGTTCTATGATCCTGCGGGGGGACGAGCTCACGTAGCGTGCAACGTCGTCTTCGACGAGAACACCTTCTGGCGGTGGAACGACATGGCCGCCACAGACGAGAACCTAGAAAAATTCACAGTGGAGTACCTTGTCACCGAGCCAAGAGAAGGAGGAGCGCAACACCGAGCACTTTCCCCGTCTTCTTCCTCTGGACAGGAAAAAGGCGCATTTTATATCGCACCGCCGTCTGAAAGTCGCCTTCCACAACTCCATTTTTCAGTGTTTCTTCCCTCGATTTCTTCATGAAACTTAAAAATGGTGTTACAAGGAAGAGCTAGGGATTGATTTCATACCTTCTTGTGGATTGTAGCCTAAGATATTCGCTTCCAAAGTTCGTTCAAAATCTATTTTCTCGTCGGAGCTCAAAACAGGGGATCATTTATTGAACAACCAATTCTAGGAGTTTTTAAGGCACTATTTCTTCATGGAACATCTCCCTTATCCTTCCCTTAAGCTAAAGAAATTGGCTTGTTAGAACAACTTTGAGTGTGAGACCTTAATTGCTAGAATTTGTTCTCGATCTGCAACTCACCCAAAACACCAATTTTCGTTTTCTTGGGCGTCCTATTCTACAACGTTTCAGCTCTCGATTACTTCATCAAAGTTACTCAACTTGATCCTTTGAAGCTAAAGGAATCTTAAAAGCTGATTTCCTTCAATTGGGCACGTTCTTGAGGTTATTTCTTCTCGTGGTCTTCTATGGAAACACTCCTTGGAGGTGCAGAAACTGATTGGGATTGCCCTTCCTTGACGAATTATCTGACGCAAATAATACCTACAAATAAGAAAAATATAAACTAACTAAATTTTGAGAATAAAATAAAATATACTACTATTCAAATTTAACTAATTACAATATCTAAGATATATTCTTTAACTAATATATTCTTCAAATATTAAATGATTACGAATATCTTATATTTCATAACTAATTCAAACTAGAAATAACTTGCACTAAATTCTGACAGCCTCCCTTAGTGCAAGCTTATTTCTCAATAACTCGAAGAGCCTTTACGAAAAACTTCAAACTTCACTTTGTCAAGTGCTTTAGTAAATATGTCTACAATTTTCTCATTAGTATGTGTTAAGGATATTTAGTAATAAATTATAGTTTACCATATATATTATATTTGATATTTTATTATAAGGCAAATATCTAATATTTGCTTTATTATCATAGGTATCTTTCCATTTATTACTATTTTCATATCCTTGTAATTCATTTGATTATAAATAAGATAACTTTCACACCTAAATCACACCATTTAGGTGTGGTGGATTAATCAAACATTCACAGTATGTATTTCCTACAATTCAACATCCTGCAATAACACTTTCTCTCGAACAAAATAATCTACGAAGAATTTCTTTCAGCTAGGCTTACGTATGGACTTTTTAGGCCCGCCACCACCTGAATAAGACACTGGCACATCATGTTCACTGATTTTCTTCTTAATAAGTTCCACATCACAGCGATTCATTCTGGTAATCTTCTGAAAAGATCTAATTTTGAGAGCATTTGACAGTTCCGGTCTCAAAACAGTCTTCTCTCCAATGGTCTTAAACTTTTAGGCTTCCACAGCTATAAAAGCCCCTTGGTCTCAAAACAGTCTTCTCTCCAATGGTCTTAAACTTTTAGGCTTCCACAGCTATAAAAGCCCCTTCACCATTTGAGTCCACGTAAAGTCCACCCAAAATATACAAAGCATCTACATGGCCAGACTTCAAGTCAATTGCCTTCTGAAACATCTCTTCCAAACCACAGTGAGCATCAGCATAATCGGCCTCTTCCAAGGCCTTAACGGCAGGATCCAAATTACTGATATGACCCTCCAAAGATTGAATCTGAGCTTTTGATTGCTCCAATTCTAATGACAAAGAGTAATAATTCATCTCAACGTGTGCAGACTCAGCATACTCCATACACTGGTGAATTACATCACTGGCAGACTGCAAAAGCTCTTGATCTTCTGATCTTTTTTACCACTCAATATATCTGCTGGAGCTTTATATCCTTGGTCAAGGTCCGAGTCATCCTTACTATGATCACCAATGGCATGATTGAGCTTTGACCAAGGGACTTGTCTTCTTCAGCTACCCAACCATCATGCTCATCACAAGCTCTGTCACCGTTGTCACTAAATGCATAGTCTCGACTTAAGAGAGTGTCAAATCGATCATCCAAAAACCGGCGAATTTGTGGCTTATTAACATCATCTTCCACATGGTCAACATCTGCATCCTCAAAAATGTCGTCGCCAAAAGATTTGTTATTAACAATATTTTGGCTTCATGTCGCTCTCTTAGAGTCCTCAGCCACATTAAACTTATTATCCGTTGATCCATCCTCCCCTTCTTCACATAAATTTGACTGAACTACGAAATCCTCCTCCAAGTCCTCAACATCAGAACCAAATCGTGGTAAATCATCATTATCAAGCAGTGCTGCTATTTCTGGGTCAAGCTGGGGAGGAGCATCAGTAGCCGAATCCTGGGAATTGGTAGTTTGATCCAAATTCTCCAAGATGAGGAAATTGTTAGCCTTAGAGGGGAGGAAAAGACCGTCAAGATCATCAAATGTTAGCTCAAAAACTTCATTTTTGTCAAATCTCAAATCCAAGGCCTTGAAATAAACAGAAGGTCACCAGGGGTAGCAGAATTGGCATCGGACAAAAAAAGAGAGTCTAGAGCTTGAAATAAACAGAAGGTCACCAGGGGTAGCAGAATTGGCATCGGACAAAAAAAGAGAGTCTAGAGGCGGAATTTTGAGAGAATCAAATTCAGAAGCGTAAGTAGTGGAATTAGAATTTTGATCATCCGTAGAGACATCACCTTGATATATGGCTGAAACGTGGCTAATCAAGAACCTCAGTGGTTAAGCAGTATTCCCAAATTGGATTCGAAGAATTTTTACTTTCATGTACAACATTTGCTTCTGATTTCTCGATTTTGACTCGACAATTTGACTTAATATGGCCTGGCTTTCTGCAACGATCACACACCAGTTTCACCTAACAATCTCGTTTAAAATGGCTAGGTTTTCCACACCTGTAACAAGCTTTAAAGGGCTTCTTTGACGACTCCTCACTTCTGAATTGATTCCTATTACTAGATAAAGGCTTTGAATGAAAATTCTGTCTTCTTTGATCTTTGACATACAACACATCTTCTGACTTTCGGGAAAACTCGTTGCTGCTAATCATTTGCTTAATCAAGGCTTCCTGATTGGCAAGAAAATTCTCCAATTCAATTACTATAGGTTGATTTGCCCACCCTTGTATCGGTAGGAATAAGTTTGAAGGAAAATGGTGGAGAATTTCTGTGAAATTTAGAAGAAATTCGAGAGCAAAAGACCCAAAACCTAAACGTTTATTTCTTGTGATTGAGAGCTCGTCCTTGATTGATTCTTGTTTCATACTATTGCCCCAACTTCAGAATTTATAATAGAATTGTCGTGTTGGAGATTAAATTTTCTGGATTATCAATTACTTTCGAGAGTTCGAATAACACTTCACCATATCAACATCCACACAAACATTTAAACACAAGAAATTAAGTTAGGAAATTGAAATCAACTTGTTTTCCATGAATGGGCTACAAATAAAATTAAAGGCAGGGAGCAATAAGTAGAGCGGCATGAAAAATCAAACAAATTTCCTGGTCAAAATTTTGGAAGGGGCGTTCCAAAACAAAGCAACAAAACCCATGGGAAAGAACTTGGAAAGATTGTGGCGATAACCCCAAATATTCTTCACCAATTGCACATACAACGGCATTTGAATGATTATAAACATCGTCACTGGAAAAAACGTCGCCAAATACAACAAACTCACCGTCCACTTCATCTCCTCCGTCTTCATTGTCAGCACGATCGTCAATGCAAATGCCATCATCGTGGTTGCCACTGATAGGAACAGTAATTGAAATCCCATCGACAATTTCAGCGGCAAAGTGTGAAGAAAATCATCTATCTTAAACGACGACGTTAGAACAGAGAGAAACAGGACCAATGATGTGAGCGCCGTGGCGAGGCCGATGATGTCCATTATGGTGAAGACGATGTAGATGGGTTCAGTGAGGAGGACTGGAGAGCCTGTCTTGCTGTTGAGGCCTCCAGGGACAGTGTAGGCGGCGGCGAAGACGACGGTGGAAATGAGGACGGCGACAGCAGAACACGACTCAGAGGTTTTCTTCAGCCATTCTTTCCCATCCTCGAGCAGTTTGTTATGCGTCTTCTCAAAGAACTCACGAGCTGTCCATCTCATCTTGCTGTGATGCATGGTGTAGAGCGCAGGGATCTGACTTTGCACGCGTTCATACCATTTTAGCTCTTCTTGAAGTTGCAGAGCAGGGCCATGAGTCCCCCCGCTGTAGAATTTCGTGATACCCACATGGTGCAGTGCGGTGAATCCCATGTCGTCAATTCTATTGACAAGCCTCGCCATTATTAATCTTCGTTTCAAAATCCAATCGAAGATATTTTTCCGGAATTCTATTGACAAGCCTCGCCATTATTAATCTTCGTTTCAAAATCCAATCGAAGATATTTTTCCGGCGATGTGCAATAGCCACGTGAAGGATGTTTCTGTCGTGTACCGTTAGGTAATCGACGGCCAGAGGGTTCGCTTGGAAGATCTCGTCGACAATCTCGATAATCCCATTGGCGGCAGCGAGGAGGAGAGGGGTTTCATGGTGATCATTGTATTCGAAGTCTGGGATTTCTCCTTGGTTGTTAATGGGTATAGATTGGATTTGTAAGATATCCAGTTTTTCGTTTTCGTCGGAACGAGAGATTCCGGTGGAGTCGATTTCGGTGGTGTCCGGTGTCACTTTGGTTTTACGCCATGAATTATCGATTTGAGCAAGCTTGTTGGTGATGGTTACGCCTAATTTGTGGTGTCGCTTCTTCTTATACATCTCTTTCCATTGTGGCCATCCTGTAAACATCTTGTTGGGTTATAAAATTATTAAATCAAACATGAAATTTGAATTGAGAAAATAGAGAATAAGAGAGACCCAGAAAGATGAATCGCCAAAACAGCCCTGTCAAACATCCTACAAAGTATATCCCTGCAAAGTTCATAAACTTACACAAATTACCACACATTTCCATATGATCCAGTGAGCTTCTAGTCCTTACTTATAAACCCATATTAATTTCATAAATTAGAGTCAATACCGTGGGACTCCCTCCCAACACTTACAAAAATTGGGTGTGCCATTAGAGTTGGTTCCTGCTTCCAAATCACCATTCTTCTTGTTTTCTAAGCTTTGAGAGGCATGGTTTTTGGAAGACTCAAAATTTGAGGGCTTGTAATTGTAAATGTCCTCGTTAGGAAGCACTGTGATAATTTTTTATTTTTATTTTTATATGATTATTTAATTAATACATGTCCTCGTTAGGAAGCACTGTGATAATTTTTTATTTTTATTTTTATATGATTATTTAATTAATACATAATTTATTATTTTAATACATGTGTAAAAGAGAAAAAAGAAAAAAGAAAAAAGAAGAGAAAGGGGTTACGAGTATAGATAAATGATTCAAAGAAGGTGAGGGAGGATCCGCTATGGAAAGCGAGGGGCATGTTAGCCAAGACTTGAAGAGCCGTTTTGCCTTCTGAATCCTTCATTTCCAACAGCGACTTGTCGAACTCAGCCAGTTTCAAAACAACATCTGAAATCAAACCACAACTAAATTATTTGAACAATGTATTTGGAAAGGGAAAGGGAAAGGGAAAGGGAAAGGCAAACCAAATTTCTGGCTCTGAATCACTGCATGAATAATGGGTTTATTGTTAAGGGAAAGGGAAAGGCAAACCAAATTTCTGGCTCTGAATCACTGCATGAATAATGGGTTTATTGTTCCTTGTAGTCCAATTCCTAGGGGATCGAGACAGGTAATCATCACAGTCCTCCAAGATGAACTCAACAATGTCAAGATGCCCACATCGAGCCGCTCTAAACATAGGAGTTTCCCCATAAATATTCTCTGCTAACAGATCGTCTTTATTGTAATCAACTAGAAGCTTCACGGCCGCCAAATTCCCAATTGTGGCAGCTTCATGCAACGGCGTGTTTCCGGCACTGTTCCTCCAAAAATCATCGCGCACTGTGGAAATCGCCGCCAGTAAACTCTTCAACGGCTGCTCTTCTCCGCTGTACACTGCCAGATGCAACGCCGTGTCTTTGCTGGTGGTCATTGGAAAAACGATCTTCATTTCCTCTTTTAATTCTTCTTCCACATTCTTCCATTCCTCTTTGATCACTGCCTTGTAAAGCCCTCGCATTACGTCGAACAGACTCATTTTCTATATATATATCTCTCTCTTTCACTTCAACAATATCACAGAGTTCATATATATATATATATGTTCATAAAGATTCAAAACATTTTGCTTTGCTTCTTCAAGTCGTAAAGCCTTGATTCTGTCGCTTAAATAAAAGTGAAAGTGAAAGAACATGTTTCTCTCCTTTTTCTTTTCCTTTTATAACTAACACAGTTCTTAACAACATTAAAAAAACAAAAACACCCTTTTTGAATTCTCAAATTTAACTCAAATTATTATAAATCTAATGTAACTCATTTTTTATTATGTCTTTCGGTTCACAATATTTTTGTTCCGATATCATGTTAGATGAACACGACTCTCAATAATAATATGATATTGTCCACTTTGAGCCTAAACTTTCTTGACTTTAGTTTAAACTTCTTCCGAAGTTTTTTTACGAATATAGATAGTATTTCTTGATTATAAATTTAAAATCATTCTTTAAATTAGTGAACGTGCGACTTTCATCCAACCCTTCAAACAATCTATTCTTTGGTTGCATTCACACTCAACTCTTTTTTATTGTACGTACGTCTGTACAATTAAGCTGTAATCAAACAAATTGAACTATAAGAAGGAATATTGTTCTTGGATTTGCTTGTGGGAGAGATTGAAAAAGGAATATGAAATTGAGTTTGATTAATGAGTAAATTAATAAAAATATCTTTGTTTTAATAAGTGGTTCAACTCTCAAAAATTTCAACAATAATCTTAAACTAAAAAAGTCTTAAAAAAATAACTAAAATTGCTAATACTTTATTTTAAACCCAACTTTAAAAAGTATTATTATACCCTCAAAATATTTAAAATAAAATAAGGTTAGAGACCACAAATGAGACTTATCTATGATACTTGCTCAAAAGTCTGCTCCCAATCTCGACCAGATTCTTATTTGTTTGAAAAACATGTAAAATATGGAGCGAATACAAAGACTCAGGAAGTAGCCTATTTGTAGGGTTTTACTCGTGTCCTTAAGGTGTGTTAGAGTACCATGCTTATTTTTTGATCTTGTCATTGTCCTTAGATTTCATTCTTGGTTCTTGTTTCATGAGTGGTATCTAGTATATTTCATGTCTTGAAAAACTTAGGTTTGAATACTTTGTTGCATGGGTGTGTGATAAGCTTATTTAATTCAGGTTCCTGAGGTAGCCTCTATATTGCTTAAGAATCGAGGACTTACCTAGAGCGCATCTTAATCTAGAAAAACATCATCAAAATAGGATTTATGACAAAGAGCTGAACTTAATGGGAGGAGGTAGTTAGAAGTAGACTTTTTCTCAAGTTCTCATTCTCGAGTCTATTATTATTCTCTAATTCAATTTGGCATATATGAGATATGTTAAATGAATATTTAGAATTCTTTTGTGAAAAGAAATCTAAGAGAATGCATATGGATTCATTATTAAAGATAAAAAACAAAATATTTGCTAAAGGAGTAAAAGTTCATTATTTAACATATAGATCTTTGAATTGAATAGAAGGTTTGATAACGTATGAATTTAAAGAAATTGTAATGAGCTTGTAAAAACAAAAAAATTACTAATTTGCTTAGTGGATTTTCTCAATTTTTTTTTTTTTTTTTAATGTTGATGACATATTACACCTGATGTAATCTTTCAATTTAACATAAATAGATGAGTACCTAATCAATTCCAAATGAACGATTTAGGATAATTATATTTTAAAAATATAGATTTAAGGATACACGTTAATATTGTCTCATGTATCTTGTATTGCAAAATTGTTGTCAAATATTTGATGCAAAACTTCAAAGAATAATAACGATCATTCAAATATGAAGTTAGAGGAATAGTGTCCTACGTAACCTCAAATGTTGAGACTATATGATTAATTATATTTCCTTAGTGGGAGACAATTAATGCGTAGATGAGAATTAGCGTTTAATATATTGTTAGTTAGATCATATTAGTTAAACTAATGGTATGACCATTAAGTGAAAAATTAAAGTTTGCTCAGAGTATCGATAGATAATGATAATTTTTTTATTTTGTGTATGGGGTTAAAGATTTGATCTAAGTGATACACTACTTGTTACATAAATTTAGAGAAGTTTATGTTAAAATCAATTTTACCTTAGGTTGTGAAGGATGATATACAAGCTAAATATATATATATATAGATATATATATTTGTTTTTAAAGCAACCAAATGACTTGTATGACTATAATCCTATCTTAAACATTTGAGAAGTGTTTGAGATGTGATTTAGTCTATCACTTTTCATTGTGATGATAGTGATACAAAGACTAATATTATGGAAATTATAAAATATCGATCTATAGAAAATGATATTGGGAGAGAAAGCATCTAGTATGACTTTTAATGATAATTGTTTTGATTTATATAAAATATCTCTCTAGACTAAAGTGTTTGAGGGTCATCTAGAATGTCTATTACAAGACATGTCTCGTCTTCTCTAGGGTAAATGGGAGAACATGTTGAGTATAGAGTATGCCCTAGGACACATGTCTGTCTCACGAGCTTTAGTGCAACTAAGAGATTATTGAAATTTATGCCCTAAAATCTCGTAATTAATTATCTAGTTTTTAACAATAATTTCTATTATTTTATTTGTAATTTAATTGTTATTCATGTTATGAAAATCAAAGGTTATTAATGTAATATTGAACAACATTTGGTTGACATCCAAGAAAATCGTGTTCGAATAATAATCTAAAACGTCTATGTATATGGATAAGGTTGGGTACCTTATCCGGATAAAACTATTGATACGACCCACTTTGTAATTGTTACAAATGATTTGATCGAAATCGTTCATGTGAAAACATGCAAATGGGGGTATCCTATATAATGGGTTTGTATAAGATTGGACAAAGAAATATTTAATCTCTTTATAAATCCGTTAATATTTCACATGATGATCATGTTAAGCACTGTCATAAGCCCTATTCTCTAGGACCAAGACCTATTCTCAAGGTCTTAGCTAATATTTTTTAGGCCTGTTAGTTTATATTTAGGTTTAGATAATGCCATTCTTTCTGCTGTTGAAATTATCAAGCTTTGTGTGCAATATTGTATGCCTTGAGTAAATTTGGTGTTGTGAGTACATTTGTTCCGCTTTCGGCGCACAACAAGTGATATCAAAGCCAAGTTGTGGTATTTTGGGGTATTGTGAAAGCTTGGGCCTCATCGACCATTAGACGTGCTTACAATCGTGTTTATTCTCTTGAAAATCAATTTTCAAGAATTGTGGTTTTGAGTTTCATCCAGATTAATTATTGCAAATGGCAGAACCATCACGACGTGGATCGAGAGTGTGGAGTTCCAATCTCGAAGTAGAGAAATTTGATGGAACCAATAATTTTGGTGTTTGGCGAGGCGAAGTTAGCGATTTGTTGGTCATGCAAGACCTCGATGTCTCTCTCCAAGAGGAAATGCCTGAAGACATGACAAAAGCAGAATGGACGAAATTAAATCGGCAAGCCTGTGGAATTATTCGATCCTGTCTTGGCAAGGATCAGAAATATCCATTTATGAAGGTTACCATGGTGAAAGAATTATGGGACAAGCTTGAAGCGAAATATATGAAGAAGAGTGTGGAAAATAAACTCTATTTGAAGAAGAAACTCTTCCGTTTTGATTACAAGGAAGGCATCTCAATGGCTGAGCATTTGGATGATTTTAACAAAATCATCACTGATTTGCTCAATCTTGATGTTAAGATTGATGATGAGGACAAGGCGTTGTTGTTATTAAACTCTTTGCCGGAATCCTACGAGTTTTTAGTAACGACCATACTACATGAAATCACTAATATTGATTTTGAAGATGTTTCAAATGCCTTAATAAACAATGAGATGCGAAAGAAGGAAAAGGAGACGTATCAAAGCTCTAGCTCAAATGTTCTCACTGCTCATGGAAGGACTTTCAATTGGAAAAAGAACGAATGTGGAGAGTCTCGATTAAAGTCGAGAGGTAGATCTGATAATTAGAGAAAACTTGATAAAAATGAGTGTGCATATTGTCGACAGAAAGGCCATTGGAAAAAAGATTGTTCGATCTTAAAAGAGAAGGGGTCAAAGTCCAATGTGGTTAGAGATGACGACACTGATACAGATGATGCCTTGACAATCTTCCTATCAGTCAGCCAAACCAGTGAATGAATTCTTGATTCTGGGTGCTCCTATCATATGTGTCCCAACAAAGAGATGTTTTTGGACTTCAAAGAGTTCAATGGTGGAGTTGTTTATATGGGAAATGATAGTACTTGTAAGATAATGGGAATCGGCTCAGTACAAATCAAGATGTTTGATGGGGCTATACGAAAACTCAAAGATGTGAGGTATGTCCCTAACTTGAAGAAAAATTTGATTTCACTTGGCGTTTTGGATGCGAGTGGTTATCGCATCATTTTGGAAGGAGAGAATTTGAAAGTAGCTCGTGGAGCTTTGGTGGCAATTACAGGAACTAGAAGAGGTAGCATATACTACCTCAACGGAACCACAATAATTGGGCATGCTGCTGTGGTAAGTTCGAAAGAACAAGACATATCGAAATTATGGCACATGCGACTCGGGCATGCTGGTGAGAAGGCGCTTCAGACACTGGTGAAACAAGGAGTCCTTAAGGGTGCCACAACTGGAAGAATTGATTTCTGTGAACATTGTATATTTGGCAAACAAAAAAATGTGAAGTTTGGTACAGCTATACACCAAACAAAGGGCATTTTGGATTATGTTCACACTGATCTATGGGGTCCCACAAAGAATGTCTCATTGGGAGGAAAGAGGTGGTTCGTCACCTTTATTGATGACTACTCGAAGAGAGTTTGGATGTATCCCATGAGGCACAAAAACGAGGTTCTCCAAATCTTCCTAGAGTGGAAGAAAATGGTAGAGAATCAGACGGACAGGAAAATCAAAAGGCTGAGATCAGACAACGGGGGAGAATATACTTATGATCCATTCCTTAAAGTATGCCGAGATGAAGGGATCGTTCGACACTTCACTGTTCCTGGTAAGCCACAACAAAATGGAGTTGTTGAGAGAATGAACCAGACATTAATAGAGAAGGTTCGATGCATATTGTCTCAAGCAGGATTGAGTAAGGCATTTTGGGCTGAGGCTCTCAGTTATGCAGTTCACTTGGTGAATCGTTTACCTGTTTCTGGAAACGGTGGGAGAACTCCGCTTGAGGTATAGTCAGGAAGTCCTGTTAGTGATTATGATAAATTGCATGTGTTTGGGTGTCCTGCTTATTATCATGTGACAGACTCAAAGCTGGATCCTAGAGCAAAAAAAGCCAAGTTTATGGGCTTTAGCAAAGGTGTGAAGGGCTATAGGTTATGGTGTCCAGAAACAAGTAAGATTGTTAATAGTCGAGATGTGACATTCGATGAGTCTGGAATGTTTTTGCAGAAAATTGAAAATAATGACGAGGCATTGAAGCAGGTGGAGAAGGTGGTGTTCTCTCCTGATGTGGTTGCTTCTACTGAAGAACCTATTGACCAGGTAAATAATAACTTTGATGTCTTAGAACAGAAAGAGCAAAGTCTTGAGGAGCAAAGCCTTGTAAATGAAAGAGTGGAGGAACCTGAGTCAATCGCCAAGAATAGACCACGAAGGGTAATTCGAAAACCTGCAAGGTTTGATGATACGATAGCATATGCTTTCTCTTTGATTGATGGAGTTCCTAATAGTTACAAAGATGCTATTCAGAGCCCGGATAGCTTACACTGGCAAGAGGCTGTGAATCAGGAGATAGCATCATTGGAGATAAATCAAACTTGGGATTTGGTACAACTTCCAAAAGGTAAGAAGGAAATTGGTTGTAAATGGGTTTTTGCAAAAAAGGAAGACCCTTTTGGTATACGTTATAAGGCTCGACTTGTGGCTAAAGGCTACGCACAAAAGGAAGGTATTGATTACAATAAAATTTTCTCACCTGTGGTAAAACATTCTTCAATTCGAATTTTGTTGGCTTTGGTTGCTCAATTTAATCTTGAGCTTGCACAACTCGATGTAAAAACTGCTTTTTTGCATGGAGATTTGGAAGAAGAAATATATATGACGCAACCAGTTGGTTTCCGAGTAGTTGGACAGCAACATTTAGTATGCAGATTGAAGAAATCTTTGTATGGGCTGAAGCAATCCCCTCGCCAATGGTATAAAAGGTTTGATCATTTCATGGTAGAGCATATGTATACTCATAGTCAATTTGACCATTGTGTGTATTATCGATGTCTCGATGATGGATCGTTTATCTACTTGCTCTTATATGTTGATGATATGTTAATTGCTTCAAAGAGACAGGTGGAGATTGATAATCTCAAAGATGAGCTTTCTAAAACATTTGAAATGAAAGACTTAGGCAAAGCAAAGAAAATACTTGGAATGGAGATAGAGCGAGATCGAAAAAAAGGTACAGTCTGGTTGACTCAGTCTCAATATCTACGCAAGGTATTGTCAAGATTTAGTTTGAATAATTCAACCAAACCTGTTAGTACTCCACTTGCTCCTCATTTCAAGCTTAGTGCTTCCATGTGTCCAAGTTCTGACGATGACAAAAGATATATGGAGAACATTCCTTATACAAATGTTGTTGGTGCGTTGATGTATGCTATGATGTGTACTCGACCTGATCTTTCACACGCAGTAAGCATGGTGAGTCGTTATATGCATAATCCTGGTAAAGAGCATTGGCAGGCTGTAAAATGGATTCTTAGGTACATTCTTGGCACTATTGATGTTGGTATTAAGTTTCAAAAACAAGAAATGTTTAATCTTGACAATCGTGTAGCTGGTTTTGTGGATTCTGATTATGCTGGTGACTTGGATAAGCGACGATCTACCACGGGTTATTTATTTACTATGGCCGGTGGACCTGTGTGTTGGCGCTCAACATTGCAGTCTACTGTTGCATTGTCTACCACTGAAGCAGAGTATATGGCGGTAACGGAAGCTTTTAAAGAAGCTATTTGGATGTATGGTTTGATCAATGACTTGGGTATTTTGCAGGGACATATAGATGTATTTTGTGATAGCCAGAGCGCTATTTGCTTGTAAAAAAATCAAGTCCATCATGCTCGTACAAAACACATTGATGTCCGTTTTCACTTTATTCGAGAAATCATTAGCAAATGGGATATTCGTTTACTAAAAATTGGAACTGCTGATGACCTTGCTGATATGTTGACAAAGGTGGTCGCTCGTGAAAAGTTCTGCCATTGTTTGGATCTCATCAACGTCGGAAGGAAGGAGTAGTGTGTTGATGTGGTAGCAACCAAATTCGCTATCAACTTGGAAATCTTATGACAAGGTGGAGATTGTTAAGCACTGTCATAAGCCCTATTCTCTAGGACCAAGACCTATTCTCAAGGTCTTAGCTAATATTTTTTAGGCCTGTTAGTTTATATTTAGGTTTAGCAGAAGGCTATATAATGTCATTCTTTCTGCGGTTGAAATTATCAAGCTTTGTGTGTAATATTGTATGCCTTGAGTAAATTTGGTGTTGTGAGTACATTTGTTCCGCTTTCGGCGCACAACAGATCATAGGCGACTCGATCTTAATCTTGAGTCAGTATGAACTCTTGCCTATGAGGGCTTGTCGTTTAATTTACATGGGTGAGAATGACTCCTTTACATGATTCAATGTGTAAACTATTTTGGGTACTTGATCAAATAGGGAGTTGGGAACATAATACCATGAGATGAATTTCACTCATTTCCATACCAGGAAAGTAGACGACTTGTTCTTTAAGTACGGATTTGGACGATGGGCTCCGCCCTCTCATTCGCCCAACAAAGAATCCTTTTGTAATTTTCTTTCAAGAGGCTCCCACAAGCCTTAACTTGTGATCAAATCATAATAAAAACTTAGTGGAATATGAAGAATTTTTGTATAGTTGAAATATTTCAAGAAGTCTTGCACGTAGGGTTTCTACAAAGTAGAGTTATTGCTCTCATATTTATTGATTTATTTTAATTCTTAATAAAAATCAATACAGTCCCAATGCTTTCTCTATGTGGATGAACAGTCCTTTCCCTTCGTGTATTACCTGACTCCAATAATAAAATTACTTACTGAGTATTTCTTAAAATACTCAAACCACGCTATTCATATATTTCACGTAAAGATAAAATGCCCCGCATAGATGATGGTGATGCTGGAACGACCATGGAAGCTAAGTTAGGATAGTAAAGATAAAATGCCCCGCATAGATGATGGTGATGCTGGAACGACCATGGAAGCTAAGTTAGGATAGTAGTATACATTGTTTTTCCTTAATAGCTCATAGGAAGTTTAGGGTTTTTATTTTCGTAATGAAATTTATGTTAATGATTTAGCTATGATATTGATAGTACTTTTATTTCTTATTTTTAAATTAAACTTATAAGTCCATGACTTCATTTGAAAGATTTTATTAAGTTTTTATGTACATGTTTGAAAAGTTATGCATGTATGACGTCCCTGTTTTAGATTAGAAAATTAGAGGCATCACAGTCAGTTAGTGATTGGGGTTTGAAATAGAAGTTTGTCAAGGGATTTGATTCCNCTTGCCTTTTTTTTTTTTTTTTTTTTGTAACGGATTGGATAAAAAAAAAAAGGGGTCGTCGACAGAACCGAAAACTCCGGCGAACACCGGAGTTTTCGCTCGCACACAACCCACAAAGGGCGGTCGAAGGCTGGAATGCCACAAAACTCAACCCCGACCTTCAGCCACCCCAAAACGACATGCAAAGAACAAAAAATAGAGAAAAATGAAGAGGAACAGAAAAATCCGACGAAACTCCGGCGAGACCAAACCATACGAAATCGACGTCAAAACCTCCATTTTACGCAACAAAAGTAATCCCAGAATCTTTTACACACATCAGGGGTAGATTTAGACGAATCCTATACGTTGAACACCGTCGGCAAGGGAGATGGAACGTCGGATTTTTGAACTTCTCCAAATCCGAGAGTGTGAGCCTTTACAAACCAGATCTATACCAAAAACGGGGTTAGGGGTAAGAAGAGACTTGGGAACAGAGGAAAAAGGAGGGAAAAAGGACGTAGAAACGACGTTAACGAGGAGAGAGAAAATTCGACGGAAAAACGCACAGGCAACCTGGTGAAGAAGATGAAGTCCAACCCGAGGGCCGGATCCCGCAACCCGAACCGAACCCAATTACCTTAGGTCAGCTCAGTACCCGACGGTTCCCACGACCCAGGCGCTTCAGCCCAAAACACGTAAGCCCAGTTACGGCCCAATCCGATAGCCTCGACCCAAGACTCGCAAACCCAGTCCAATGCCGACACGGCCAGCCCAGCCCACCTGCATTTTTCCTTCAGCCGGGCTGGCCTGTCACCCGTGAACGGCCCGAGACCCGCGAGCGATCCGATAACCCGCACCTCGACTCAAGACCCCTACACACGCGTCGCCCTCTGATTGTGCCATGTGGCACGTCTACGGTGCGGCTTCCCTCAGCTCTGGCGGCTCAATTGGCTCGGCGGCGGCTTCTTAGCTCCGACGACTTATTCAGTTCGGAAAACCTATTTCCAGCCCATTTGTCCCCGTTCCGACCCTCCCGGACTTAGTTTCGGCCCTATTTAAGGTAAAATAGATCATTTTAAGGTCGTATTTCACAAATTCAAGTTGGGAATTAATTATGTTTGTGAAATACTAACGAAAGTGACGAATGAACCAATAGGAACCAACTACCAACGGAAGCGTAGAATGTTCACGAGGAGCTAGGAGCTTACGTTATATTCTAGGGAGTACTTCGGCTAAGGCCTACCAAGTAAGTGGCTTACCCGTCGTAGGTTACATGTTATTTGTTGTATGTTAGCACGACACGTGCCCGTGGATTTGCACTTGTCATTAAATTGTATGCTAGTTTAATGTGCTTAAGTACATACTCATGTGAACGTGAATGTATGCTATGTATGTTGCTTAGTTTAATGTGATATGATATGCATGTGACGATATGTGGTTCCTAAATGATTATGGCATGATTGTATGGAATATTTAAATGGAAATAGCATGAATTGTGTTCATTAATGATAAATGTAGAAGTAGGAGGGGACCTCATGCATTATGTGTGTTCATGCATCTGGTGGGATACCCATATCCCATCACGAGGGGTACGAACGCGTACATCCAATGGCAAGACAACGATCGTTATGCTTTGCATAGCGCTGCCGTGATGGTTACTAGTTTTAACGTGGCCCGACATAAGGGGCTCCTAGAGTATGCCCACCAGATAAGGAAAGTGGCCCAGCGGTGTGCGAACTAGCTTGTGAGCCCATACTCGCACGTATGGGTTGTGTGTAGAGTATATGGTACACGTCCACAATTACCCGTTAGGATAGCACCGTAGGAAAACGAAACGAAATGAAAGATAGGTCCCATCATTTCATTGCATGTGATTGTTGCATAACCTCGATAGAGGGTCACTTACTGAGTATTATAGAAACACTCAAGCCTTGTGCTACTTTACTTTTTCAAATAAGGGCAAGGCACCCATGTGACATCGACGGCGGGAATCGTACACCCTGCGACCGTGGCACATGCATAGGGTAGTTGGTTTTTTTTTTTTTTTCATTTCATAGTCTAGGTTGAATTCAGTTTGCATCATTAGTATAGGTTGAATATTATTTGCATAATAAACCATAGGGTAGTATAAGACATTCATTTCGGTTTTACTCCTTTTCCTTTATTTCAATAATGTTTTTGTCCTTTCTTTCCCTTGTAATCATCTTCTCTTTCACGAGGTAATAAAAGGCGAGTGTAAGTCGTATTTATGAGGCATGACCCATTTAATGTATATTCCGCATTTCAAGGTATAGTAATGACCTTAGATTAAATAGGTAAAATTTAGGGTCGTTACATTTTCTTTGTTTTCCTTCCTTTCTTCTCCTTATTCTCAAAATTGATCGGAGAAATAAAAAGAGAAATGAATTGGGATGTAGGAACAAGGAGAAGAGAAAGTGAATTAATTTGTGGAGGAAAGCAGAAGAAATGAGGTGAAAAGGAGTAAATAGAGAATGTGGGAAGAGGGTGGTATATATATACATATATAATATATCATTTGACTTTAACAATATTTTGTCCCAAACATTACCTTAAACTTGGAATAACTTGGGTGCTTCCCACATCATGTTGTCCTATTTTCATGCCACCTCCTCTAACTTGTGGTTTTGCCTAAATACTTACCGAATGTTTATCTCTCTAATGAGGTCCTTACTTTTATGGCTAAAATTTGTATGATTTTTCATAACTTAGCTCTCATTTAATAGTGGCAATCTCAATCAAATATTTGGTCGGTCTAATTTAAGCTAGAATTTTGAAGATAGTGATGAAGTGTGGACTCAACTTGTCTTTACATCTCAATTTCAAAAATACCTTTCATTAGTTTCACCTTAAAAAATACCGTGTCATGAAGTACCTTTCATTAGTGTCACCTTAAAAAATATCATGTCACCTACTCCAAACTTAATATTCTCATATCATACATTGACACTTTTCTATCCACTCTAGGGCGTTCGCATTTTCATCCTTATCTTCTACATGACCTCATTGGTAGTTTGTACCACTTTTAGTCCTAATTTCTCGAGTTCACCTTCTTTGTCTCAATATACTAGACACCTATATCGTTACTCATATTGGTTTCGACCATGATACTCTATAAAATAATGCTACATTTTATTTTCTTGTATTTTTGGATGAAAAACTTAATGGGTGAAAGGGTATTGTTTAGCATAGCTAAACAATGTCAACCACCCTCTTATCTTTATTGACTTAAATAAAATATCTAGATTTAAAATATCTAAATATTATTTTCTAATTTGAAATTTGCCAATTAAATCTCCTCATCAATTTTTTTTTTGTGAGATCTTAAGGTTAATAAAATTAAATATCATAGACAAATATCATAATGTCTTTTTATTTTTAAATCAAGAATATCAGAATATCTCAATATTTATAATATAATAAATATTAACACTTTAATAGATACTAATTATACTTATTTTGAGTTAGAACGGTTTATTGAAAAATATAAACTTTAATAATACAAAGTATTCCTACTCTCCAAAATTCTTAGTAAGAAAATTTTATGAATAAATTAAGGTTAAATAACTAAAATACAACCACGTGGAAGCTCATTTTTAGAGCTATTGGGAAGGGGAGTTGGGAATCTTCTTCCTCTTGAATCAACCATGTCAACTCAAAACCGAATTCACATTCATATTTTGGTCTTATTAGATCCCTTCCATACTAACTGTACACCGATCATTCACAATTATTGATTGGGGCGATCAATAACATCAAAAATACGAAACGAAAATAAACGGTACTTTTTTTATTTTCCAAGGAGTTAAAAATTCAATACGTTGTTGGAAAATAGTTTTTTATAATTTATACTAAAAGTATAAAGAGAAGACAATTTGAGTGGAGCACGTGGCCCTATGTGGATCCATCCTTGTTTCAATACCCCACCAATTTTATGAGAGCGTCTTGCAAGCACTCCCATATGCTTCTCTCCACTTCCCGTCTCATTTTCAGTACCTTTATTCCATTACATCCAAATATGTCCATATCACAATTTCTACTTTAGGCCAAATTCTTGTGCTTCGTGAATGGAAAGACAATAACTAATCTCCCAAATCTGTACAATAGCAATTAAGCAAAGTGAGACCCCCCAACACTTTTTTCAATAATTATATCTTTATAAACTATTGATAACTTTATATTTTCATCTTTTGAAATGAGGGGACGATGGAATTTTAAAAAAAATTTATTAGATAACAAAAGCGAGATTGAGAGCTGGGAACACAAAATATTAGATAACAAAAAATTAAAACAAACGTCACACGATCCTGTAAGGAGACCGATGACTCAAATTTATACTTCTCTATGGCTACACAACTCTAAACTACTCTCGTCGTTGACCAACTGCTCAATTGAGATTTGAAAAATAAAAATAACTAGAGGGACTATAAAATACTTAGTAAGTAGTCTACTTAGGCTCTTCATCTTGATCAAATCTATGCACTATCAAAGTACCATAACTCTAAGCTCTAATTATTGAGTGTTGAATACAATTGGAAAACACTCACATTTTGTATTAACATCAATCGAGAAGAGATTACAAGACTATATAAACTACTCCACTCTATGCTATGTATTTCTTGGGATGAAATCCTTGGTAGGTTGGACGGATATTAATAGTAGGGGCTAAACAATTTATTTTCTAACCATTTATTCCTAAAATAATTAGGTATCTTTATTCCTAAAATACATAAATCATTGACTCATACAATTATTGAGTTTGACCCTCTTGGGTTAGTGATGATAATTTAACACTCTCCACTAGTTCTCATTTGTTGCACTATGTTGAGCTGACACCAAAAGCTCTAATGTGCCAGTATTAAACCCTTTTGTAAAAAGTCTGCCACTTGGTCATCTGCCATGATTTGTTGCATCTCGATTTTTTAGTTTAAGACTTTCTCTCTAATGAAATGGTAGTGCACCTCCACACGCTTTGTTCTAGCATGAAACACTAGATTTTCTGGTAGGCGAATTGCAGATTGGTTGTCGCAATGAAATGGTGTAGGATAATCAATTTTCTAGTGTCAATCTTCCATCAAGAGTTTTAGCCATGTACTTTCCTGAGCTGCTCCAGCTGCTGCTCTGTACTCTGCTTCTCTAGTTGACAATGTTGGAATAAACTTCAAATGCTATATGTTAGTGATCGCTTGTGGATGTATATAGTAAAATGATGTAAAATTCACAAGAAAAAATGCAAGTATACACTATCACAAATAGCAAGTAATAAGTAAATTATCGATTCCATAAGCTATCTTTTTGGTTAATTTTATTGTTGTAAATTAAATTAGTTTTTGGGTAACATTCAAATAGGTGTGGGTGATTTTAACTACTTAAACAAAACTAAAACAAAGTGTCACTGTTGTCGAAAAACAGAAAATAATGAGAAAATCAACTATAATGAGGAAGGTTCGGCTAAGAGAGATTAAATAGATAAGTTGTTGAGTTTTGTGGTAGATTTTAGTTCCTTTTAATAGATTCCCAAGCCCACTTCCAAGGGTCATGAATGGTGATTATTTCCATAATCGTTGTAATTTCTATTAACAAGACTCTAGAAGAAATTATTTCTAACCCTTCTATTACCTTTCAAGTCAACTTGCTATGAAACTAGAGTATTAAAGAGGATTTCATTGCTCCCTCTCTTCTCCCGAATAAAAGAACAACTATGTATGTAAAGTAGCTAATTAAACACATATGTAAATCATTAACAACAACTCTTTAATAAACTAAAATCATTCCGTCAACATATTTAAACTATATAAACTCTCTCGCCTCCCCTATAAAGTTTAGTTTTCCATACAAACTGAATTAAACAGAGGAATCCGCGTCTTCATCATGTGAAATTGATGGAATAAGAAAAGAGAATAAGGAAATAGAGAGTTATCCTGGTTTGTTGCTGTTCGTCAATGGAAGTTCCCTCCTCTTGAGCTCTCACGTCCACCTTTTTGCCCTAATCAATCCTTGTTGATCTCCTTTTTCTTTTGCTATCAACCGTTGCTGGATTAGGGTTTTCTTCTTCTTCTCTGGTTTCAGAGCGATTCACTGCAGTAGAGGCTGATGCTACGTAATTTGATTTTTCTCCCAAAGTGTGGCTCTCTCCTCTTGGTCTTCTTTTTTCTTTTATATTGAGCATGAGTTGCCCTTTAGGGCTGAAAAGAAATAAGTTGTCCACATCGGATGTTCCTCATTGGGTAGTCAATGACCCAGTTGAACTGCTGATGTGGATTTAAAATTTTCATGTCATCCCCCGTTTGTTTCCAAATTTGTTATTCTCTCATGGTTCAACATAAATGTCTGAAATTTTACCACATAACTCAATTAAATGTACAATTAAGATCGATTTATGCCCAATCATATTTTTTTCATGTTGGACAGCAATAAACAATTTCATGCTCACTAAGTAGAATAAATGGGGTAATAAATGAGAAAATGGTGAATATGAGTTCAATATTAATTACAAAAAGACTTGATATGACTCTACTTTTAGAGAGTTATCCATTAGTTTTGTTGAAATAAACTTAAAATGCAAAATGTTAATTTTAGGTAATTTGTTAAGAGAGGTTAATTTAAAAAGTCTGGTGAAAGAAAAGGGTCAGAGCCTTTGTAGGAATGATGGTAGGTTTATGGGTGCTCTCTCATACCTATTGTTAGAGTTAGAAAACTTATAAATACCTTATCCTTCAATTGTAAAATGAGAGCAAAAGAGAGCAAGTGAGATAAGAAACACAGAGCAATAGGAAAGGCTTTTTGATAAAAATCAGTGTTCTTTGTCTCCTTGTCTCTTCTCTCTCGACATCTCCTTCATAGGTACGCGAGTAGTATTTTCACAAAATGGTATCAGAGCGTTCTATCGTTAGTGTGTGTGAGAATTACTTCACAGATTAGTGAGTCTTATTTTAACAAAATGGTATCAGAGCCAATGACGAATGTGATGGGTCAAATGCCTCTACCATGATTAACAAAGACAACCTACGAGAATTGGAGCATCCAAATGAAAGCTCTTCTCGGTTTTCAAGATGCATGGGAGGTGGTCGAAGAAGGTTTCGAAGAACCAAAGGATACCACGTGTTATACGACGGCACAAAACAAGACGTTAAAAAAATTGCGATCAAAGGATAAGGCGTCATTATACATGCTATTCCGAGTGTTGATTAGTTGGCCTTTAAGAAGATTGTCAGTGCAACTACTTCAAAAGAAGCGTGGGACACTTTAAAAAAAGTATTGAAAGGAACCGATCGAGTCAAGCAAGTGCGTCTCCAAACTCTTCATGGCGAGTTGGAGAGCATGAAGATGAAGGAGTCAGAAAATGTATCTGACTACATTACTCGCGTACAGACTGTGGTAAACCAACTAAATCGAAACGGAGAAATGTTACCCGAGACGCGGGTTGTGGAGAAGATCTTGAGGTCATTAACCAACAACTTTGAGCATGTTATATGTGCGATAGAAGAGTCAAAGGACCTAGCGACGTTCACAGTTGATGAGCTCGTCGATTCTCTTGAGGCACACGAGCAACGTAAGAAGAAGAAGGCGGAAACACTCGATCAAACACTCCAAGCTAAGGCATCAATAAAAGATGAAAAGGTACTCTACTCTCAAAATTTTCAAGGTTGAGGTCGAGGAAGTCGTGGAAATGGTCGAGGTGGTCAAAAAGCAGTAGAAATGAAGGACATTATAAGGAGAAGAGACAATCAAGCCAAGCAAATTGGCGTGGAAGAGGACGTAGTCAAGGATATTATTCTAACATTCAGTGCTATAAATGTCAAAAATATGGTCACTATGTGAATGATTGTAACTTCGACAAATGTTACAATTGTGTCAGAGTGGGGCATTTTGCAAGAGATTGTCGAGCCGAGAAAAAGGTGGAAGGAACGATCAACCTAACTTTGGATGACGCAACAAACTAACGCATTCTCTTGATGGCCCAAAATGAAGAGTTGAAAGCAAAAGAACACGGTGGCACAAAAGATGATGACGGTAGTCTTGAGGCGGTGGAGCTATTGAAAATAAGGTGATACATAGCGGATTTTGCAAAATCGCGGTATCGGAGACAAGAAAATCAAAGAAGGATGAACAACTGGATAACAAAGAGCTTGAACTCGAAGAGAGAGAGCTCCAATGGCGGGAAAGGGAATTTGAGGAAGAAAGGAGAAAGAGGATGAGAATGGAAGAAAAAATGGAAGAAGAGAAGATGAAATGGAGAGAAAGGGTGGCAGAAATGTAAATTAAACATGAGAAACAGATGATGCAAATGCAAGCTACAATCCCTTCAAAATCCCAAAACAATGGCGAAGAAGAAGCCCACGCAATCGACGAACGAGCCAAAGAAACTACCGGGTCATCATGAGGAGAATAGAAATTCAGAGCAACAACCCAAAACTTCCATGGATAAATCTATAGAGAAGTCTCAGTTGCAGACGTTAAAATCCTTGAATGAGCGCCTTTTGAAGGAGAAAATAGAGATTGAAAAAGAAAAGAAAGATTTAAAAATGGAGATTGAAAGGTTAGAGAATGAAGTGGCTGAGCTGAGTGAGTTCTTCTATCTTAAACAGGAGAAGGAAGAGAATAGGAAGGTAATCTCTGAGCTCGTGAAGAAAATTGAAGAAGGTGTGGAGAAAGAGAATGACTTATTAATGGAGATTATGTTGTTTTGACTGAAGAGGAAATCGTTGGTCGAAGGAAAAAGCCAAAGGAAAACTCTTGGAAGAAGAAAATAATAGAAAAACAAAAGAGAGAGACAGTATGCGCTGAAGACCCGATGATTTTATTTTCATTCAGTTGACATATTTAAATAACCATCATATTCTAAAATTAGTCGTAGTGGCAAACAAATCTTGCGCCTAAAGTTGGCCTAAAGTATCGTGATATCCTACATAGTCAGCATCACTGTATGCAAGTAGCTAGCAGTCTTCATTTATTTTGTACAAAAGACCATAATCGATTGTACTTTTGACATATCGCAAGATCTGTCGTGTCGCATTCAAATGAGGTTTCTTTGAACTTTGCATCCATTGACTAATGACTCCAACTTCATTTTCCAATCCAATTGGTTGGTTCATTTTGATCTTCTGATCCAACTCTCCATGCAAGAAAATATTCTTTATATCCATCCGCCATAAGTTCCAATCTTTATTTATCACAACTACTTGAGGAACCTGCACGATAATGATCTTCGCCACTAGACTAAACGTTTCATGATAGTCTATTTCATATTTTCGAGAGAACCGTAGAGCTACAGTCCAAGCATTGTATCTCACGATTGATCCATGTAGGTACACTTTATTTTGTAAATCCACTTGCAAAAGATGGATTTGACATCCAGTCTTGACACTAGTTTCCATGTTTGATTTTGTTTCAAGGCTATAATTTCTTACTCCATTGCCTGTTGCTAAGCCGTATTTTGTGATATTTCTTCATACGTCTCAGGCCCTTTAACTTCGTCTTTTACAATAGTTGTATTGACATATTTTGGATTTTACTTTTGGATTCTTTCTGATCATCTGAGTTGGTCTGGTGTCCTTTCTTTTTTACTAGGTTTGCTTAGTTGAGTTCTTGCTCACCAACATCAGTGTCACTTGGATCTTCAGGCACATCAACACTTTAGCAAATGTGTACAATTTGCTCCCTTGTTTTTTATTGTAGAATAAGTTTGATAATAATACCTTCTCGGAGGGCCACCTTGCTACCGTTGAGTCACTTTGATTGTCAGTCATGTAGTTTAACCATCCTGAATCAATGATCCAGTTATCCTTGTAAACGTTATGTTCTCTCATCATTACCATGAGCGCTAGTTCGTCTTTTCTATGACACATATTACCTTTGCATCCCATTCCTCCTCCATCTCCTTTTTGGATGTTGCCACATTACTTTCAATAGAACTTTTCTTAGACCAACAATCCCTAGACATGTGACCATTTTTCTTGAAATTGTAGCAAATATCTCCCAATCTTTACTTGAGAGTTAATTGTTGTCGTTCTTCAGAGCTCTCCCTGATTGTGCAGTTCTTTGATGGCTTTTTCCTTTGTCGCCATTTTTGTATCCACGTTTGGTAGATAGCTTATTGTTGCTCCGACTTTCACTTGTTTAGAGTGCTTCTTCTTCACTTTGCAATGTGATTCCTCCCATCTATTTAGCTATGCCTTCTTGACTGACTAACAAATTTTCAAATTCAACAAGTGATGGTTGAGCTGGCCATCCTTGTATAGTGATAACGAAGCTTCTATATTATGGTCGCAATCTTTGATAATGATCCTCTTCATTCAAGCTTCTCCAGTAACAGACTTCGGGTCTAGTTCAATAATCTCCCGACATATCGGCTTGGCTTTATGGAAGTACTGAGAAATCGTCATGTCATGTTGTGAAGTTGATTACAGCTCGTTCTTTAAAAGTTGTAGCCGAGTATTTTTCTTCTTTGAGCACAACATCAGGAGTTTCTTTCAGTGTCTTGTCATCCTAAATATGCTCTAACAACTCTTCTCCGATTGTGGTCTTCAAGGTAAACATTGTTTTATCCGCTTTGATTCTCCATTTGCGCAACAGGCCATTAGAGTCCTCCTCTAGCGACATAGTTTCACTCTCGTTTACGACCTCCTAAAGGTCTTGTCCTTCTAAATAGGACATCATGCATGTTGCCCACGTGTTATAGTTGTTGTTATTGAGTTTCTTGATTCCTCCAACGGTTTCGAAATCACCCATCATGTTGGTTATACCTCATTAATACCAAACAAGCTCTTCCAACACAAAATTTGCAGTCATGGACTACTCACAACAAAAAAGAAACACACTCACTAATAATCTGAAGAAATCGTTCTGATGTGAAAAATCAAACAGAGCTGCAAACACAGAGCATATTAAGAATTTCAAGAGAACAGACAACCGACACCAACCTCACTCTAATACTAAATTGTTGAAACTTTTTGTGGGAAACACTCGCACTTTGTATTAACATGAATCAAGAAGAGATTATAAGACATTCTAAAGAAACTAATGCAAACTATGTTTTAGATTTCTTGGGATGAAAACCTTGTTAGGTTGGAGAGATATTTATATTTGGGGCTAAACAATTTATTCTTACCGATCTAACCATTTATTCCCAAAATACCTTAATTATTTTCCTAAAATACCTATGTATCTTTAGGAATAAAATACCTAAATCATTTTTCTAAAATATCTAGGTTTCTTTATTCTTAAAATACTTAAATTATTTTCCTAAAATACATAGACAATAGGCTCATACAATTTTTGAGTTTGATTCTCTTGGGGTGATGATAATTTAACATTGAGTCATGATTTCTCTTTCACATATTTTGATTATTGGGTGTCACCACCGATTTTCTAACTTGAGTGTAACTAAATACAATATACTTGAAAACATAAAAGGGGAGGTAAATGGATGGTAAAATTTTTTGGGTTTAAAACAAAACATAAATACATTTTATTGACAAGAGCTAACCTAAAGCTTACTTACTTGACTTGATTCATGGTCTCAAGAAGCATGTTGAGTATTTAATATCGAAGGAGGTAGCTAAATTTACTTGCTTAACTTGATTTTAGTCTTAAGAGAGCATTTTGATTACTTGAAAATTAGACGCTAACCTAAAACTTACTTACTTGACTCAATTTATGGTCTTAGGATTACATCCTAAATACTTAAAAATGAAGGACTAACCTAGAGTTTACTTACTTAACTTTGTTCATAGCCTTAATAGCATCTTATTAATATAAAATTAAGGACTAACCTAAAGTTTACCTATTTGACGTGATTCATGACCTACATACTTATCTTATTCATGTTGTCATATCGTACTCATCAGAACACGTCATGAATTCTTATAAGGAGGTCATTAGAGGAATTTTTGTCTTTTACTGCTTGAGTCTTTGTTAATACCCCAAATATGTCTACTAATGCTTGAGTTCCTTATTTCATATCTTTTTGTCTTTAAATCTTAATGGGCTTAGGACTTAGTGTTGCGCTCTTTTCTTAATACTTGTGCACTTTTCTTAATACTTGTAGCAGTTCTTGGTTATTACTCCAACAAAAGTTATTCTTTAAGGCATAACTGTAATCTAAGTCTTACTTGAGTTCTTACATCGAACCTATGAACTTTTTATAATAGCATGCATAAGTCTTTATAAAAATCATAATATAGGCTTTAAACTTTACCACCCCAAATTTGATTTAAGGCTCTAAATTGAATCCAAATACCATGAAATTTTGAATAAACCTTCATGTTCTTATACATTATACATGGACCTTAAAATCTTAAGTTATTTGGAGATGGTTTGGACATTGAAATAATTTATGGTTATTTTCCAGATATTTGGTCCTTATAAGTCATTAGACGCGCTCTAATGACTTTGAAATTTTCATAACATCTTATATCCTTTTAAATAGTCCATATATAAAATCGTAGGTTATTTGGAGTTTATTTGTTAGACATATAAGGCCATTTTAGTCATCTTTTATTGTTCTTAGTTTAGCTCCTAAGAAACTTTAATGACTTTGAAACCTTGTATAACTTATTATTGCTTGGAAAATAATCTAGGTATAAAAACTTGATTTTTTAAAATTCATTTGGTTCACAAACTAACCCTTAAAGCATGTAGGGGCCTTTTAGTCATTGGATTAGCTCTTAGAAAAACTCCCATGATCAATTAAAATATCATATTAACTTTCTCAAAATTTATGATTAGAGAATGTCATTTAATTGAACCAACCATGTCATCATTTTATTCTTCAAACGGAAGAGGACATACAGCCTCTTTACTATTTTTTCTTTTTTTTTTTACCTAAAACTCGACTTCCACTTCTTGATACAATGATTTTTGTCCCTCGATTTCTTCATGGAACTAAAAGATAACGTTGGAAGGAAGTGTAGCTCGAGATATAAGCCTCAAAAGTTCATTCCTTTGAGTATTCCTTGATTATAAACCTATAATCATTCCCTAAATTAGCCGATGTGGAACTTTCATCATCCAACATCTCCCCTCGAACAAAGTGCACCTCCCCTTAATCGATATTGTATGAGATCTACTCAATGGTAGATGCAGAGGCGCATAATAGATCGATATGAACATCGTGAGCTGTCTCGTAATAAAACCTGTTATTGCTGATACTTTCTTCTCGGTTCCTTCTTCCATAACCCGAGCTAGGAGAAGGAAGAGATAAGAGGGCCCTATGGAGAATGTCCTTTGTTCGATATTTGAGGATTTACCAATCTATTAACACGATTAAGTTTAGGGCATGACTCTGATACCATGTTAGACGAACACAACTCTCCACAGTGGTATGATATTGTCCACTTTGAACATAACCTCTCATGATTTTGCTTTGGGCTTCCCCAAAAGGCCTCACACCAATGGAGAGAGTATTCTTTGATAATAAACCATGATCATTCCCTAAATTAGTCGATATGAGACTTTCATCATCTACCAACACACCCGACCTTAAAATACGTCTCTCATTGGCATCAATAATTATGAAAACAAAACCAAAAAAGAAAGAAAAGATTTTCTTGGAAAAAGAAAGACAAATAATGGAGAGATGTTAGGTAGAAAAGGGAAGAGAAATGGCTTTTGAAAAGATTAGTAATCAAATTTACCTTTTCCTCTTTTATGGAAGGATATTAATTTGAGTCAATTAAAATTTGGCCGTAGAAAAAGAAATACAAAGATAGAGAGGAAGATTGGAAAAAAGATCAAATAATCAAAAGAGGAAAAGAAAAAAGAAAGATAAAGAAACAAAAAGATTTCCAAATGAAAGAGAAAAAAAGGAAATACAAGGGGAAGAGAGAAAGATTTAGAAACACCAAAATCAATAGAAAATCTTACGGAAATTTTAAGAAAGAAAAGAAAATTAAACTAGACTAAAATAGCTTTAGTTAATTGCATAGACATTTTTAAGGAAAGAAATGAAAAGCAGATTCCATTGAAAATGGCAAAGTACAGTAAATAGAATTAAAAAAATGATGATTCATAATATTTTTAGGAAAGAAAAAGAAAATCAGAAACCATTGAACTAGGAGTAGAACCCAAATACAACAGATGAGATAGAGGGATGGAAAATGGAAAATATGAGAAATTATTATGATTTTTACCCATTAAATATAATATTATTACAAACCATATTTGGATGGAAGGATCTAGGTAGCATAAAGTTTATTACCTAATACAATTTAGAAACAATGAAAACATGGAATTCGATTTTTAATAAGGTCGTTTTAGAGTCGTATTCCATATTGTTAGTTGGATTATTAATTAAAATGTGAAATACTAACAAAAGATGACGAATGATGTGATAGGAAGCGAACTCCAGCAACATTTGGAGTAGCTCTCGAGGAACAGGAGCTTACGTTAATTAAATTAGGGAGTACTCCGGCTAAGGCCAACCAAGTAAGTGACTTTACTATAAGATAGACTAAAGATTGTTTGAATTATGATGATGTATGAGTATGACATTGTGTTGTGATGTATGTTAAATGTACGTTATTTATGTTTCGATGCATGACTTACATGTTATATCTGATGCACTTAATGACTTCTATGATGAGTATGATGTATGCATGACGATGTTATTGACATGATGATGTTTTCCATGTTGAACATGCCTTATGATGTTGTTTTCCATATTGCATCATGTCATTAGATCGACATAGAACACAACCCTAAGAGTATGAAAATGATATTAATGTAAATATCCACAAGCATGTGTTACATAGTATAACCAGAGATGAGACTAGAGGGTGGTGTCAAAAGAGATGTATAATTGAAATTAGAGGGACCTCAGCATATTGTATGTTCACAAACATAAGGCTACTTCCCCTAGAGATGATGAATGCGGACGCGCACCATATGATGAGCACAAATGTGCACATGTGCGAATGCACACAGATGAGGGTGTTCATGAGGCACATGACACTATGGGGTTTCGTTGACCTCTAGACGTCGCTACAAATTAGCTTGACTAGAGGGTCTAGGGGGTGTGCGAACGCGCTGGAGATTCACACTCGTACGTGTGAGTCGTGTGTAGGGAAGTACTACACATTCAATTTTTCAGAGACTGGAGGCCACCCTTAAGATGATTAGAAATAGGTTCCTAATTCATGATTGCATGTGTTTGCATTAGCATGACCCCTATAGTGGGATCACTTACTGAGTATTTTTTTTCGAAATACTCAGGCCGTGTGCCATATTGTTTTTCAGGTAAAGGCAAGGTGCCCATGTACGGTTGATGACGGCATCATGATCAGAGACTATGGCGCATAGGATAGTTGCATATTTGAAATTCCTAGTCTTGGTTAGGATATGGTATTTGTATTTCATTTATTTAAATTATTTAATTTATAATTGTTTTTATCTTATTTTGAACTCCAATATGATGTTTGAAATACGTAAGTTCGACAGTGTTTTCTAGCATTTTAACATATTCTGAAGTTTAAAATTTTTCGCTAATAAAGATGAGCATTTTTAGAGTTATATTCTGCATTAGAAATGAGCATGAGACGTTAGTGGCGACTCTAGATATGTGAAAATTTAGGGTCGTTACATCAGAGCTCTAGGTTTTAGATTCTGTAGACTAGCCTACGATGTAGACTTGGCAGGTTCCATGGTCCCAACGTTGATGCCCCGTCACCATCAGGTATGCCTTGCACAAGATAAGAAAAGAGAGTTTTTGAACTCGTATGCATTTTTATGTTAATATTACTAAAATTGTTGTGATATTTCACGTACTTATTTAAGAGTATGATGTGATGTGCTGCATGCTGAGTGATTTTGTTTGCAATATGATGTGAACTTAGTAGATGTGATGTATAGCATAAGTTCATAAGTAATGAGCCTTAGACTTAAGAGATGCTATCTTGGTTTTTAGAACCATGCTGCCTAGATCACGCGAAAGAGTAAGATGAGGAAGGGGACGACCTCCTATTGGAGGTAGAGGACGAGGCGAGGCTGAAGAGAGCCCTCCTCGAGAAGGACCAGAGACAGAGTTTGAATTAGAACCCTTATTGCATGTATGGTCGACAAGCACCCCTACAAGGGTAGACCTAGTAACTAAGGATAGAGTAAAGAATGACCAAGTAATAGCAGCCAAAAAAACTTTAAGCGTAGACCTAATAGTAGTAAAGATGACCAACTTCGATGTAATACTAGGCATGGATTGATTAGCTGCAAACCGTGCTAATATAGACTCACAAAAAAAAAAAAAAGGTGATATTCTCACCACCGATGATACTTAGCTTTAAATTTAAATGCACAAGTATTAGGACTACCCCAAAGGTAGTCTCGATGATGAAAGCAAAGAGATTAGTCCAACAAGGCGGTTGGACTATATTAGCACGTGTCGTAGACGTAAGAGGAAAAGAAAAGACCCTTGAAAACATGCCAATAGTAAAGGAGTTCCCCGATGTATTTCCAAACAACCTACCTAGAATACCCCCTTCCCAAGTAGTCGACTTCGTTATCGAAATCGTGCCGAAAACTGGACTGATTTCCAAAGCACCCTAACGTATGGTGCTAGCAGAGTTGAAGGAACTCAAGGCGCAGTTACAAGACTTGCTAGATAAAGGGTTCATTCGACCTAGCGTATCCCCATGGAGTGCACTATGTTGTTTGTTAAGAAGAAAGATGAATGGATGCGTCTTTGTATTGATTACAGAGAGCTAAATAAGTGAACCATAAAATTAAAAAAAAAAAAAAAAAAAAAAACCTATGTCTAGAATAGAAGACATATTCGATCAATTCAGAGAGGCAATGGTATTTTCTAAGATAGACCTCTGATCCAGTTATCACCAAATTAGGATCAATGAAAAAGACGTACCAAAGGCCGTGTTTAGAAAAAAGTACGGTCACTACGAATTCTGGCCTCACTAATGCCCTAGCTGTGTTTATGAAGTTAGTGAACCGGATATTTAAGGATTGTCTAGACAAGTTCATGATCGTGTTCATTAACGGCATCCTAATGTACTCGGAAACAGACCTGGAACACCAGGAACACCTCTGAAAAGTCCTAGCCACCTTAAGAGAGAACAAGTTGTACGCCAAGTTCTCAAAGTGCGAATTTTGGTTACGACAAGTCTCCTTCCTAGGACACATGGTGTCAAAGGATGGAGTATCTATAGATCCTACTAAGGTCAAAGTGGTCACAAAGTGGGAGCGCCCAACTATGGTAACATCAGTACGAAGTTTCTTGGGATTAGCAGGATACTATTGAAGGTTCATGCACGACTTCGCTAGGATAGCCTCGCCTTTGACACAGTTAACGAGAAAAGGGGTACCATTTATATGGAATGATGCTTGTGAGGCAAGCTTCCAGAACCTAAAAGAGAGATTGGTAACTACCCCAGTACTCACAATACCTAAGAGCTCAGAAGGGTACGTAATCTTAGTGACGTGTCTAAGGGACTAGGATGTGTGTTAATGCAACACGGTAAAGTTGTTGCATACGCGTCCCGTCAACTAAAAGTACCTTACACACGACCTGGAGTTGGCCGCTGTAGTGTTCACGCTGAAAATTTGGCGACACTATCTGTATGGAGAGAAAACTCAAATTTTTACCGACCACATGAGTTTAAAACATTTCTTCACCTAGAGAGAGTTAAATATGAGGCAGAAAAGGTGGCTAGAATTGATGAAGGACTATGATGTAGATATCCAATACCACCCTAGAAAAGCAAACGTGGTCGTAGATGCTTTGAGTTGAAAAATGGCCCACTCGTCAGTCCTCATTACAAGGGAAGTAAGGGTAAAAGAGAATTCGAGCGAGCCAACATAGCTGTAGCAATTGAGAGAGTCATAGCACAGCTGGCCCGAGTCACAGTTCAACCTACGCTTAAGCAGAGAATTATTACCTCCCAACGAGAGGATCCAAACCTACAGAAAGTCCTAGGCAAGCTAGACAAAAGTCCTAGGCTAGCTAGACAAAAGTCCAATATACAGGTTCTCGAAGTCCTCAGATAAGGACTATTGTATCAAGGACGCTTATGTATCCTAGAGGAGTTAAGGAAAGAGATACTAATGAAAGCTCACAACTCGCCATTTGTCATGCACCCAAGAGGTACTAAAATGTACCAAGATTTAAAATAACATTTATGATAGAAGAGCATGAAGAGGGACATGGCCGAGTTTGTGAGCAAGGGCTTAGTTTGTCAACAAGTGAAAGCTCCTAGACAAAAGATAGCGGGGATGTTACAGCCCCGAAGTATACCAGAGTGGAAGTGGGAAAACAAACAATGGACTTCATAGTAGGATTAACCAAAATGCTTAAAGACTATATAATGATCTTGGTAATTATCGATAGGTTGACCAAGTCAGCACACTTCTTACCTAGGAAAACCATATGTACAATTGATAACTGGGCGCAACTGTATGTGAAAGAAATAGTAAGACTCCATGGAGTTCCAGTGCCTATAGTGTCAGATCGAGATCCACTCTTTATGTTAGCATTTTGGCGCAGACTTCAAAAAGTGTTGGGTACTCGGCTCGACTTTAGTACCGCCTTCCACCTCCAGAGGACATGTTATGTTATGTGCTTGCGTACTAGATTTTAAGGGAAGTTGGGATTCCAAACTCCACCTCATGGAATTCTCGTTTAATAACAGCTTCCAAGCCACTATTGGTATGGCACCGTTTGAGGCCCTATATGGGAAACGATGTAGGTCCCCACTATGTTGGGACGAAGTAGGCAAAAGAGAGTTAGTAGGACCCGAGCTGGTTCGACTCACCAATGAGGTTGTCCAGAAAATTAGAGCGAGGATGCGTACCACTAAAAGTAGACAGAAAAGCTACGCTGATGTAAGGCATAGAAGCTTAGAGTTCAAGACAGAGGGCCTAGTATTCCTCAAGGTGGCATCTATGAAAGGTGTCTTGAGGTTCAGACGTACGGGCAAGTTAAGTCCTAAATTCATTGGACCATTCGAGATTCTAGAATGAATTGATCCAGTAGCGTTTAAGTTAGCCCTACTTACCGCCCTCTCAGGAGTGCATGATGTATTTCACGTATCGATGTTGAGGAAGTACATTGCGTACCCTATCCACGTAATAGACTACGAACCACTCCAACTCAAAGAAGATTTGAGTTATGAGGAAAAACCAATAAGAATCTTAGCAAGAGAAGTAAAAGCATTACGCGACAGAAACATTGTGTTCATTAAGGTGTTGTGGCGAAATCATCACACCGAAGAGGCTTAGAAGTGTAAGGACGAAATAAGAGAAAAATTCCATGAGTTAGTATGCGAGTTGGAGACTTTCGAGGACGAAAGTTCTTTTTAGGGATAGATAATGTAAAGCCCCATTAGGTTATGTATAGTAATAATAATAGTAAAATAAAAATAATAAAATAAGAAAGAAAAAAAATAAAAATGTGAGAAATTATTATAATTGGTACCATTAAATATGAGAAATTATTATAATTGGTACCATTAAATATAATATTATTACAAACCATATTTGGATGGAATGATCCAAGTAGCATGAAGTTTATTACCCAATACAAGTTGTAGAGTAGTATTTCATATGGTTAATTGAATTATTAATTAAAATGTGAAATACTAACAAAATATGATAGGAAGCGAACTCCAGCAACATTTGGAGTAGCTCTCGAGGAATGAGAGCTTACGTTAATTAAATTAGGGAGTACTCCGGCTAAGGGCAACCAAGTAAGTGGCCTTACTATAGGATAGACTAAAGATTGTTGGAATTATAATGATGTATGAGTATGACGTTGTGTTGTGATGTATGTTAAATGTACGTTATTTATGTTTCGATGCATGACGTACATGTTATATCTGATGCACTTAATGGCTTCTATGATGAGTATGTTGTATGCATGACGATGTTATTAACATGATGATGTTTTCCATGTTGAACATGCCTTATGATGTTGTTTGCCATATTGCATTATATCGTTAGATCGACATAAGACACAACCCTAAGAGTATGAAAATGATATTAATGTAAATATCCACAAGCACGTGTTACATAGTGTAACCAAGAGATGAGACTAGAGGGTTGTGTCAGAAGAGATGTATAATTGAACTTAGAGGGACCTCATGCATATTATATGTTCATAAGCATAAGGCTAATTCCCCTAGAGATGATTAATGCGGACGCGCACCGTATGATGAGCGCGAATGCGCACATGTGCAAATGCACACAGATTAGGGTGTTCATGAGGCGCATGACACTATGAGGTTCCGCTGACCTTCGGACGTCACTACAGATTAGCTTGACTAGAGGGTCTAGGGGGTGTGCAAGCGCCCTGGGGATTCACACTCGCACATGTGAGTCGTGTGTAGGGAAGTACTACACATCCAATTTGTCAGAGACTAGAGGCCACCCTTAAAGATGATTAGAGATAGGTCCCTAATTCATGATTGCATGTAGCAATGACCCCTATAGTAGAGTCACTTACTGAGTAAATACTCAGACCATGTGCCATATTATTTTTCAAAGGCAAGGTGCCCATGTACGGTTGACGACGACATCGTGATCAGAGACTGTGGCGCGTGCATAGGATAGTTGCATATTTGAAATTCCTAGTTTTGGTTAGGATAGAGTATTTGCATTTCATTTATTTAAATTATTTAATTTGTAATTATTTTTATTTGAGCTCCAGCATGATGTTTGAAACACGTAAGTCCGACAGTGTTTTCTAGTGTTTTATCGTATTTTGAAGTTTAAAATTTTTTCACTAATAAAGATAAACATTTTTAAAGTTATATTCTGCATTAGAAATGAGCATGAGATGTTAGTGGCGGCTCTAAATATGTGGAAATTTATGGTCGTTACAAGCAAGGTAGACTATCAATCTGCCCAATCCACCCCAATATCTCGAACGAGCAAATAAGCCTTGAGAATAACTTGTCTTTCTTACCAAACCTAAGCACCCTCTCCTATGAGCAATCTTTCAGAATTCGTCATCACCCACTACAAACACAAGATGCTTCCAACTCGATAACTCTTTTGTTGGCTCTAAGTTGTGAATCATTCACTTGATCTTTTGTACTGATATGTTCATGACTTGTACCAATTCTGGACCTAATAGTTATGTTTACTACCTCTTCTCATAATATAGGGGTCTAACACTTTTACCGATACACCTTTACCAATATAGTACTTCTAATTCTACCATTTGAAATATCATCCATTAAAAATTATTATAGGTAAACTCCATGAGATATCATCTCAGCTTTCAACGATATCTATGGCACATTCCCTTAGCATGTCTTCAAATATTTGATTTAATCTCTTTATTTACCTATTTATTTGAGGGATGAAGATCATGCTTAATTTTAATTACATTCCAACTGCCTTCTATAAGCTCTTCCAAACATGAGAGGTAAACCTCACATTTCGGTCAGACATAATGGATACAGGCACACTATGAAGTTAGAATGCTTCCTCTACCTATAACTTGCTTAACCTTATCGATGATGACCCAAACCACCGTGAGTCTTCTCTTGATCTTAGGCAACCTTAAGGTGAAATCCATTATTTCCTCTTTCCACTTCCATTGGGATATGCTTAGTGGTGGCAAGAATCTTGCCATTCGTTATCTAAATGCCTCGACTTACTACATTAAACATCGACTGACATATTCTACAATATCTCGTTTTATACCTTGTCATAGCAAAACGTTATTTGACAAGATTGAAAATTGCTTTGGGTGAATTGTATCTTGGTGCTATTGTGAATTGTCAAGAAGAATAGTCTTTCTTCTCGTTTTTTACAAAACATATGCAAGTATATGTAGCCACAAATAATAAGTGATAATTTTGTTATCATTTCCTCACCGAGTTTAGGATGATATTCTATGTTAATAGAGGGTGATGTATGGGTATTAAGGAAAAATAAACTCAACTTACAAGTGAACTAATAAATCTGATGGTGACTAGAAATGTGCAGTGTTCTATAAGTGAGATAAGGCTCTAGCCCAGAGTACTGACATTCTTTCATTGGTCTCTCCTCTTTCTTCTAGCCTCTGAGTGTCCTTTTCTTTAGGGTCTCCTCTCCTTATATAGGTCGCTTCCTCCTTGGTTTCAGAGATGATTTGGACCTTCCTCCACATGTTTGCCCTTTCATTGGTCCAAAATTTATAACTTATAATCTTGTTTGCAGCATTTATTCTCCAGGTGTGAGCCAATCTTCTATGCGGTAGCAATTGCTTTAGCAACATGTGAACAAATAAGGGTTCCTTTATTCTTGAATTACCAAGTCACATACTTCAAATCAAGATGTAAATTAAACTCCAAATCAATTAAATTTAGAATGACAATATTCTATGAAAGGAATTTCTGTGGTGTATGCATTTTAAACATAGATTCTAGATATAATGGAGCGTAATTTGTTAAAAGCTCATGTTAGACCTTTTTTATACGAGAGCTATTATACCCCAAACTTGAACGGTTGCTCATCTTTAAGCAATGATTCATTAGCCTGTCTCGACAAATGTTAGCTTCATAAAGTTCCCTATTCCAATCTTTCCTTAGATTACTTCCACCTTGCTGCCTCTACTCCGACTATCTCTCCATATATTCTTCTTAAGGTTATTAACCAAAATGCCTTACAAAATCCCGATTCCAAATTTTCAAGCCATTCAAGCGCAAGGTGGCTCTATATGGCACCGGTTCCAAATCCCTTTCAATTCTTGAAAAACTCTTTCTTATCTCTTGAAAAAGTAGGAGGCTATTGAAATGAATACAAGGTAGGTAGCCTAATCTAGATTCTTAATCGTGTACCTGAGGTGTATTAGAGTACTTACTCTTTCATGTCATATTATTGTTCTTGTTTCAAGAACTTAGGTCTTTAGGTTCCATAGATTCCATTATTGAGTTCTTTTCCTAGTCTGGTCTAAGGACCTTAGTCCTGGATTTTGAGTTTTTTTTTTCATGGATCTCCTAGAATTTACCTTATAAGACATGAACATGCATTCAAGATTCATTCTAAACCTACATTTAAGACTTCATATTTTTCGAAGGGAGGATTCTTATAAAATCTCATGTCATTTAGAGGTCATTTAAGTCACAAACGGCATTTTGGTTATTTTACCATTCATCTTTGGTTTAGCTTCTTAAATTTATCCAATAACAATCAAATTTCATACATAACCCTAACATGTCACCTTAGTTCTTCTATTAAAATCTCATATTATTTAGAGGTGATTTAGGTCAAGAACCGACTTTAAATTACTATAGGGGCATTATGATCATTTGTCAAAGTTACTTGGTTTAGCTCTTTAACCTCGTCTAATGACCATCAAATTTCACATACAACCTTAACATGTTATATTATGCTTGGAATTAAAATTTAATGAGCAGAAATTCATTTAGTGAGTTTACAATACGGTTACTTGATTTTAAAGCAAAACCCTTGGTTTATATCTTTAACACATGGTTCTTGACTTGATTCTTCCACCATCCTTTAGATATTACTTAACTTAAGGTTTATATTGAAAACCAAGAAATTCCTATATAAGTATTTTTTAAGAAAACTTTAGATTGACTACCTATTTCATCATTGTTTAGAACTTCTGTTATCGAGTTTTCAGTATTTTAATTGTTCCAAATTTTCTTTGATATACCTATCTTTGAGTTTAGTTTTTAGAAGAATCAAGAATTTTATGGAAACTCGTCTAGAAAAGGATTAATTTTTAAAAAATCAAGAGATGTCAATAGTTTTAGAGTAAAGTTATCAGTTCAGTTGAATTGGTCCTATCATCTTCTTTCTTCTCCAATACAGGGGAAAAAGACGTGACAACCATGGTGAGATACCTCTAAAAGTAGCTTTCTCAATCCAAATCATTTCTTCTTTTGAAATTCACTCATAAAACTTGAAGATTATGTTGCAAGTAGGAGCGAGGGTCGACAAGAACTAACCTTAGCATGCTGTAGACAAATTCATAAAGCCTTGAAAGTTCGCCGAAAAATGTTATTCTTTCTAGAGAAGAAACCTAAAAAATTGTTATTGGTCAGAACATTTTGGACATTATTAAGCCTCGGGTCCTTCATGAGATTTTTTCCTTATCTTCCCCTCAATCTGGATAATTCATTTTGGAATGATGAATTCATGTGGAAATCTCTAACTTCACGAGCCGAACTCTTGGTGCCCGATTCTAAAGTTTATTGGGTAGAACAATAGGGACATCTTTACCTATTGATAGGGCATTGAAAATATCTTCTTTAAACGTTTTGGAGCATCTTAAACTTACTTCAGTACCTTAAGCCTGGAGTCTTAAATCCATCATCCTCTATCAATCTTTCAGCTTCTTAAGTTCTAGTAAGAACTGAGACTCTTATGTGGTCCCCTAAAGCTCCCAGGGGCCTGCAATATTTGGCGAATCGAGATAACCTTTGATATCGGGCTTGTTTGAGTTTCCATTGTCGTTCTCATAAAAGATTATAGGGCCTCCAGAGTGAACTTGATAGTTTGCTTAAATGGGGATGCAGCCAGATTGGGAATAGGCCCAATTGTGTCTGTCTTCGTGTTCTATGCTTGGGCTTGGTGCATCTCTACCTTGGATGCTTACTCCTCATTTGATGATTTAGTGGCTTAGTGCTCTTCTTCTAGATGGATTATCTATCATAAAAACTATATAGGGTTACTGTAACCCTAAATCATGCAACTAAAGTCTTTAAAACTTAAAGCCATACTTCAAACTTTTCTATAGCATACATAAGTTCTTGTTGGGCCATAAAATGTCACGGGGCGTATCTCAAGCTGAGCTATAGAGAAAGGATGAGTCTGTTCATAGACAACTTTATTAGATTGCAAGATCTAGGTGTATTGATACCAATTTGTCATGTTTTGATTTTGGAGCTGTCGAGAATGTGGATCGTGGATCACGACGAGAGCTAATTCAAGGGAGTAAAAACACGGTAAAAAAAAAATTCTTTTTAAAATAAGAGACTCAATTAATTAAAAACACAAAAACAAAAACAAAGTAGGTACATATAAATATAGATCTACAATATCCAAAATAGAGTTTGAGTTTAAATACAATGTGAGAGGATTACAAAACAAGAATGAGACAAAAGACACAAAATAGATGGAAGCTTTGACCCCTCTCTTTGTGGCACCTACTCTAGATCTATCCCGCCTTCAACTAAAAAGTCAATGTGAGATATAATACGAGAACATTAACAAAAAGATCCTTCCACAAAAGCAGCTATTTATCTTGTCACATTCAAAAAGACTAGATTGTTTTTGGTCGAAGGAGACCTTTTGCTAACAAAAGGAAATAGGGAAGATCTCAGGAAAAAAAAAAAAAAAACTTATCCAAGAATGCCACGATACATTATGGGCCATCCCCCACAGTTGTAACAAATTTATACCTCAGTGAAAAATGGATATTTTTAGCTGTGAGATGACAAAATGCAATATACCAAGACATGCCTCATTTTCCAACAAGACAAAGTTGAAAAGGCCGAGGTCTCGAGACTTCTCAAACTTTTGCTAGTGCGAACAAGATATTGGAAAAGTGTGTTGCTGGACATCATGAAGTCATCTTGGTCATCATCAATTGATTCTCAAAATATAACACATTTGTACTCACACCAAAGATATGATCGACCAAATTGATAACCCAATTGTTATTAAACATATTATAAACTTGTGGGGCATTATGTCGAGCATCAGTAGTGATAAAGAGGACAGATTTATTGGGACATTCTGGATAGAGTTATTCACGTTTTTGGGGGGTCAACTTTGAATATCTCCTCAAGCTATCACCCCAAACAAATGGACAAATCGAGTGATTCAACTATTTACTAGAAGAATATTTGCATCACTTCATTCATGGGTGCTTATAAAAAAAAAAAATTGGGTACATTTGCTAGATGTGGTCCAATTCTACTTTAATTGCCAAACTAGTTCATCAAATGGGAAGAGCCCCTTTGAAATTGTAAGTGGAAGGTGGTAACAATTCCTGCCGTATGTCATTGACCACCCATATGAGAATGGAAGCATACAACATATATAACTAGGGCTTACTTAGAAAAAGCTTCCAAACACATGACGAAATGGGCGGGATTGAAAGCATCGTCTCCTCTAATTTTGAGTAGAATACCAAGTCCTTATCAAGATGGAGACTAGAACAAATTACAGTAGAAAGAACCAAAGAGTTGTTAGAAAGTACGAAGGTCCAATCAAAATTCTCAAGAAAATTGGGACTACGTCTTAAATTCACCCAATAATCCATAATAGACCTAAAACAGAAAATTGGCATTGCGTACATGGATGAAAATTCACCCAATAATCCATGTGAATGACCTAGAGTCTTAACACCCTGATCTAGACATGGCAATTGCAATTCCATCACCAGATCCATAATAGACCTAAAACAGAAATACGCAAGGGAAGTTGAAATGATCCTAGCTGACAGAGTTAGGAAGGTTGGAAGACCTATACGAAAAGTTTAGGAATTCCTCGTCAAATGGAAGAACCTCCCTACAAAGGAAACAAGTTGAGAACGCACCGAAGACCTGGACTCCGACACGATCCACATTGCAAAATTTGAACATAATCAATTGATATGGACGTCGACCAATTAGGTGGAGGAGGATGCAATTGTCATGCTTATCCACACTTGTGACTTGTGGCCACATGTCCATGTCATACCAAACCTTTTACTTGCTTTCATTTTGTATATTTTCTTACTACATTTTATGTTGTATGACCATTTGACGAAATCATGTCTACTCCTGTCAAACATGAATTACCTCAAAATGTACTATAGAGAATCAAGTAGTCATCAAACCTCCCTTTGACCAAGTATTATAATCGTTTTTGCCTTCATGTTTTCAATACAGTTGACTTTCACAATGCAATTGACTTTCACAATACAATTGATTTCTCTCCAAATGTGGCATGAAATTCGACCATATGTTTGAATTGTCTAGAAATTCCAATTTCAATACTCTTTCAAGTATATTGGTGAGATCTCAAATAAAAGTCTTTAACATTCTTTTAGTGTTTTTAATTTTGAGGCATTTCCAAACTTAGATCATAAAACTTCTAGAGAAAGCATATTAACGTACGAAAACAAAGATGAAACTAAACAATAACAATAAAATGGTGGTGCTCTTATTTTTTATTTCTCCAAAAGCGTCATCACTTAAATTAGGGTGAATATGGAACTATTTCTTAGAAAAACAACCCTGATTGTACAGTTTTGAATGCTCTCATAATATTTATGATACAGCGTGGATAGGCAACGTTGAAAAATGAAAAGAGTTAGAGAGGTGAAGGCGTTAGGGAGAGGAGGAAGATGAGAGGCAAACGGAGAGGGAAGCATCAAATGAGAGCAAAAGGAATAATGAAAACAAAAGGGTGAAAGAGAGACGAGAGATGTGAAAAGCAATGAATGAAGAGTTATTACTATCAGGGGTATGTGGGAATCAGTGCCTTTGCTCACCCTCGTAATAATAATAATAATAATATTAACCTCTTCCAACCTCTTCCAGTTGCAGTTGTGGTTGCAGGGTTAGAAAAAAGAGGGTTAGGGTTTTGGGGGACAGCTTTGATGAGTAGAGTGAGAGTTTGTCTTTTTATTTGTTTTGTTTTGTTATGTTATGTTGGTTTGGGGTTGAAAGGTCACATCAAATGTCTTAGTCTCATCCCACCTTTATTCATCCACTATTCCCCTTCTGCTTCTTCTTCTTCTTCTTCTTCTTCTTCTTCTTCTTCTTCTTCTTCTTCTTCTTCTTCTTCTTCTTCTTCTTCTTCTTCTTCTTAAATTCTCACTACCACCAGGATCATGTATTTTAATATTTTTTTAATATAAATATTATATTTTAATTTTTTTTATTACAATAGATAATTTTCTTATTAGTTTATATTTTTAATACATATTTGAATATAATTATTATATTTCAAAATTTGAATTAGAATATTTGATTCCTTAATTGAATATCTTTTTTTTTTCCTAATTATTTTATATTTTTCATATGAATTTAAATATAATTATTATATATACTTTGAATTAGGATGTTTTTTTTCTCTCAAAAGAATTGATGTTAATAAGATTAGGATTTTCACAAAATAAATATATTTTGATTCATTGTAAATAGTTTAAAATCTTAAATTTAAATTTTATTTAGTTATTTTAATAAGTTTAGAATGTAGGATAATTTTTAAATTTTGTTTAAAGGGTTTAAAGTATTGGATTGTTAAAAGATTATTTAGTATGTAAAAATTTCTAAATTTACTTAAAAGCTTATTAATATAGTAATTGATAGTTAATTAAATATAAATATTTAGAAATATCATGTTTAATAAATATTCTCAAGTAACAACAAAGAAATAATTTTTTTTTCATTCCATTTGAATTATTGAGAGTGAGTCAAGAACACATTTTTTTATAACTTCAAGTCGACTTTACGACTAATCCGACTTGGATCTGATACACTCGGATCCTTTTTTACTAATTTCAACTTATCCTTTTCAACTTTTTAAGGTTGAACTTTTCGATTGATCCATCTTTGATCTAATATATTCGGGTCCTTTTCTAGTAGTTTCAGCTCACCCTTTTCTATTAATTTCCGCACACCATTTTTTACTAGTTTCAATGCACAATTTTCTACTAATTTCAACCTACCAATTTTTATTAGTTTCTAACTCTTCAAAAACTTTTAAGATTTGTATGGATGCCTTTTAATTAATTTAAATTACTTGGAGTCATGCTTTTAATTATTTCATGCATAATTATGTGAGCTAACTTCCACGTATGATTTTAATTTATGATTGTGAGACTGCTTATGTACGTAACTTCTATATTAAAATTTTAATTTATGATTGTGGAACTCCTTATGTACGTTAAGCTAGCATCCAGGGGTCGTAGTAATTTCGGCCTACGCCAACCAAATAAGTGGCTTACTATTGGTTTAGTTTGGAGAAATACGGAGAAGAATTGTATTATGTATGGTGACACATGCCTAATGGTTCTGCACGTGTCATATGTGTGATATGCTTTGATATGATGTTATGTTATGTTATGTTATGTGTCGTTACATGATATGCAAATAACATTATAGGTATAAATGAAATGTCATGTTAAGTTACGATAAGGTATCTTATGTTATGAGATGTCATGATGTACTATCGTATGTTATGTTAGATCATGATATGCTATGACATGCTATGATATGATTTGAAATAAGGGAATCTATGATACACAACCCCTCTGCCATGATTTGAAAGTTATGTTATGAATGAAATGATATTATACAAGTTTATGTATGCATATTAACGAGTGTAATATGCGATGAAATAATGGAAATTGTCTTGCATGATTTATTACGATTAAAAATATGGGAGCTGATGCATGATTGTTTGTTTATGTGAATCATGATACTTCCCCTTTTGAAGAGTACAAATGTTTACACAATGAGACTGAAATGACCATCATTTTACCATGATGCTGCGACGGTTACTATTCCTCTTGGTGTTTGGCCATAACCTAGAGAAGTTAGCCCGACCAGTAGGGCCGGGGGTGTGGGAGCTCGCCTAGTGAGTTCATACTCGCACATGTGGGTCATGTGTAGAGAAGTACTACACATCCAATTTGCCCGAACATGAAAGCGTCTAAGAGAAGACAATTTTAAATTATAGGTCCCATCATTTTGTATGTGTTTGCATTCCACAGCACCAATAGTGGAGTCACTTAGTTTAAAAATACTTAAGTCTTTGACTATTCTTATATTTCAGGTAAATACAAGACATTACTATACGGATAGTATATTCTTATATTTCAGGTAAACACAAGACATTACTATACGGAAAGCATATGCCAACATTTTGAACATTTGAAAATTGGGATGATTTAGTAAAGATTGATTATCACCATTGAGTGGACCTTTGAAAAGAAAGCTGAAACAGTACACTTGAATTTAATAAAACATTAAAAGGTCCATTGAGTGGACCTTTGAAAAGAAAGCTGAAACAGTACACTTGAATTTAATAAAACATTAAAAGGTCCAATACTCAATCTTCCAAACCCAAAGCTGAAACAGTACACTTGAATTTAATAAAACATTAAAAGGTCCAATACTCAATCTTCCAAACCCAAACCCAACTTAATTTTACTGTAACATGAAAATGAATGCGCTTTCAATTCTCAAATGTGAATGCAAAAGCAAAGGATATGAAAGCACATACAAAACAACCCACAAAGCCTTTCCAGAAAGATAGCTATAAAGCCTTCCATCACATGTTGGGAGCCAAAGTCCCTCGTAAAGTCCACAGCGCTGTGTCCCATATCAACTTTTTCCATCTCTTTCAAACTACGAACGCTTAGCATTTATAGTTAACTTACAATGGACATAGCACACATCTTGTCAACTATAGCACTGCCTCCTTGTCTTCATATTCACAACGTCATATTTTTTTATAACCCAGCTGCTACGTGTCTGTGGGGATGTACAATTTCCTTTCTCCTCTCTTCTCTCTGCACTAGCCAGTCTTTGATTTTTTAATTATAAAATCAATTTTAAATATATATTATATTTGATTTCCCATCTTCTAGATGAGCCTTTCTAGCAACGTCGACATGACCCATGAATCTCATGCGACTTGGTTTACCCAATCTTTCTCCTTGCACATGATGCCTATGCGTTGTCGGTGATCTCTCAGTTTTGACCTCCGACAATAGTGAACATGTAGCAATAAAAACTGAAGGAACACGATTTTTGATAACTTCTCCTCACATTTTTTTTGGCAGTTTTTTTTTTTTTTCAATGCAATGTAACAACTTGCTTGTCGAGCCACTGTTGCCAGTAACTAACGCAAGTTTAAAAAATGACACGATAATTTGGTTCAATTTGAAAACATACATGCATTAACTGAAATCAAAATAAAACAGTATAAAATTCAAACAAAACACATCGAGGCCGTTTATAAAATACAATGTCAAAACATGTACATGTCTCCCGGCGTTTTGAATTAAGACTCAAAACTATACTGACATTTATAGCTCTACAGCTTGCATACCCTACCTTGACCATGGAGCGAAAAGAAAAGATACCATAAGTGTGTATAAAATATACATAGTAACTAGTTTGCTTGTAAGCTATTAATTTATTGTTTAGTTTTATGTCATTTGCTTTTGTTAAATTGTTCATGTGTTTTATTACATACATGGATGTCACGTTTATAATTCATAGGCACTCTTAAACTAGCATCTAGATTCTACTAGTTCACCCAAACTCACTCGGGGTTCTAGTTTGGTAACGTTAAAGTTTCTCGTCATCTAACTTTATCGAGGCTATCATTGGCTCATCACTTCTTGATGTTCGGCTCTTCGAATCTCAAATATCTCATCAAGAGTATCTTAGGATTCTAAGATAACCTGGTTGCCTCTCTACTAGTCACATCAATCATATTTAACTCGTATATAGTAGACAATTAAGGTGCGAGCAAATCATGGTTCCAACTCATGATCTTAACATACCTTTATGGATAGTTTGAATAGAGACATATTCTATAGTATAAGTTACTTGGCATCTCCCTAGTAGGCCCTATAACGTCATCATCAAAGAGGGAGAGACCTTCATGCCAGTCAATCATCGCATACCTTTGTCGTCCTTTGCCCTCATCTAAACAAGATCACAATGAAGGAGTAGTTAGAGGTCTCTTATTTGCTACAAAATAATAATCATATGCCACGGTAAGGTTCACATCTTAGGGCTCAATCCTATCCATTTCAACTCATTATTGTAAATGTGAACCCTCATCAATCAAGATAGGTCACTATTAAAAGTTAACTGGTGACCTCTAAAAGTCCCCACATTGTACGGAGTGACTCTCCTCACCATACTTAGTTACTAAAAATACTACATAAACCCTTGTAATCGAGACANAAAAAAAAAAAAAAAAAAGGCTAATCACTTATCCCTAAGCATAAGTTTTAGTTCATAATACAAAACATAAGATAAGGTGCAAAAACACAAGACCAAAACAAAATTAACTCAAAATAAGTGGAGACTTGGATCTAGACGGTCACTATGGTCAACCTTCTTTAGATCGCTCCCATCATCGATAAATTCCTAGTCATTACTTGAAAAATAAAAAACACTTAGAATAAGTTCTAGTTCTACATTTCCATGTTGCCTCTCACTCCTCTCAATGTTGTTTTACAACGTATGAGTCCTATATGTAGCCCATGTTCAGTTCCACACAATACGTTGTCATGAATCATGAATATGAGACCATTCCTTATTTAGATCAGTCTGGACACATGATGAGCACGAATCATGTAGCTACTAGTATTGGCAGCAAGATCATATATGGCATCCCACCAATCGAGATGACGCATCTTGCCAATTTAGGATTGTGAGGATTGTGAGCTCATACTATATCGAAATGGTAGGGAGGTCTTGGAAGACCCAAGTCATAGATAGGTAGGCTCGGTTCATTACAAGTGGTGGTACTTAGCTAGCAGGGCATTTGTTGATTTTCATTATTGTAGTTATGCTTTATTATGAAATCAGACTAAATGTCTAGGTCTAGACTTAGAGCTCTAGCATAAATCCTTAAGTTTAAACTTGAGTAATATGTGTACAATAGAATAACAAAACAAATGAATTAGGGGCATATTCTCGTGATTTGAAGTCCAACAACAGGATCACATTGTTAGTTTATGGAGCCTGCTACTTTTGTCAACGGTTATAAATAGTAAAGCTATATCCGGTAAAGCTATATATGATAAATAGCTATATATAGTAGATAGTTAAATCTGGTAAAACTATATATAGTAAACGAAACCATATATATATCCACTTAGGTAGAGCTTTGAAAATGTATTTTATGTATTCTCTGTGCTCTCTTACTGTACATGCCTGAAGTCATCAATACAAATCCTTTAACCAGAGGTCTCCTTGCATTTTTTCTATTCTCTTTTTGTGTTCATCTAGATCGAGTGTGTGCGTTGTTGTGCGATCCTAACAACTGGTATCAGAGCTGGGCGGAAGTCACCACAATCTGTGAAGATGGAAAGTTCAAAGATTGGAATTGAGAAGTTCGATGGATTCGATTTTGGTTTTTGGAAGATGCAAATTGAAGATTATCTGTACCAGAAAGATCTTCACGAACCCCCTGTTGGGGGTGAAGCCGGATACCATGACTACGGAACAGTGGAAACTCAAGGATCGACAAGCCTTAGGGCTGATCCGGTTGACGCTATCCAGAAACGTGGTGTTCAACATCATCAAGGAGAAGACAACGTCAGATCTGTTAAAGGCGTTGTCGAAGATGTACGAAAAACCGTCGGCTATGAATAAGGTGTATTTGATGCGGAGATTGTTCAATCTACAGATGTTTGAAGGTGGATCTGTTGCTGATCATATAAATGAATTCAATATGATCGTAAGTCAACTGAGTTCGGTGGAAATTAATTTTGAGGATAAAATTAAAGCGTTGATTTTGATGCCATCTTTACCCGAGTCATGGGATACTATTGTTGCTGTAATCAGCAGTTCCCGAGGATCTGATGTACTAAAGTTTGATGAAATTCAAGATGAAGTTCTCAGCGAAAGTATTTACAAACGAGAAATTGAAGATTCATTAGGGAATGTTGTCAGTGTTGATCGATGGAGAAGAAGTAAATCAAAGAGCTCAAACAAACATGGGCGATCAAAATCAAAGAATCGGGAAAAATCTCCAAACAAACCCAATGTAACGTGTTGGAGTTGTGGAGGAAAAGGACACTTTCGAAAAAATTGTACAAAATTGAAGAAGAAGCAGAATCATAAATCTGAAGATGATGATGATTCTATATATACAACAGAAGATACTGAGGACGCTTTAATTCTTAGTGTGGATAGCCCAGCTGAATCCTGAATTTTAGATTCAGGTGCATCGTTCCATTCGTCTCTAAGTAAGGAATTGTTTTGAAATTTCAAATCAATAAATTTTGGGAAGGTGTATCTTACCGATAACAAAACCTGTGAGATTGAAGCGAAGGGAGATGTGTCCATACAAATTGCAGCAAGAAATCAGTGGACATTACAAGATGTCAGACACATTCCTGGTCTCAAGAAGAACCTGATCTCTATTGGTCAGTTGGATAGCACAGGCTATGCAGCAGAGTTTGGAAAGAGTTCATGGAAGATTGTGAAGGGCGCCATGGTTGTTGCATGTAACAAAAAATCCGGAACCTTATACACTACTGCAGAGTGTACAAACATGACTGCTGCTGATGAGAGTGCTTCCAATTCAAGTCTATGGCACAATAAACTTGGACATATGAGCGTTAAAGGAATGAAGATGTTGACTGCGAAAGGAGCTTTAGAAGGCTTAAAATCTATTGATATGGGTCTTTATGAGAGTTGTCTTATGAGCAAACAGAAACGAGTTAGCTTCACAAAGGCTATGAGAGAACCAAAGAAAGTGCGGTTGGAAATGGTCCATACAGACGTCTGGGGACCATCTCCAATTTCATCACTTGGTGGATCAAGGTACTACGTCACCTTCATCGATGACTTCAGCGGGAAGGTATGGGTTTACTTTCTGAAACACAAGTCAGATGTGTTTACCATCTTCAAGAAGTGGAAAGCTGAAATTGAAAATCAGACCGGTTAGAAGATCAAATGCCTGAGATTTGACAATGGAGGAGAGTACAACAAATCAGAGTTTAAAACATTTTGTGCAGCTGAGGGAATTAGATTAATAAGAACAATTTCCGGTAAGGCAAGACAAAATGGTATTGCAAAAAGGATGAATAAAACATAGAATGAGCGAGCAAGAAGCATGAGGATTCACTCTAGACTACCAAAGACATTCTGGGCTGATGTTATGAACACAACAACATATTTGATTAATAGAGGGCCATCAGTACCCTTGAAGTTCAAATTTCCCGAAGAAGTATGGACAGGAAAAGAACTCAAGTACTCTCACTTGAGAACTTTTTGTTGTATTGCGTATGTTCATGTTGATCCAGAGAAAAGAGATAAGCTTGATGCTAAGGCTGTGAAATGCTACTTCATAGGCTATGGCTCTGACATGTTCAGGTACAAGTTTTGGAATGAGAAAAATATGAAAATCCTAAGACACTGCGAGGTGACCTTTGATGAAAATGTCATGTACAAGGACAGAGAGAAGATAAACCCTGAGACTACAAAGCAAGTGGGAGTTGAACTTGAGTGGCAAGAAAATTCACGCAGTGATGTTACAACTGAAGCTCAAGAAACTCCTAATCCTATTGCTGAAGAACCAGACGTGGAGAAAGTTGCACCGGAGCAGGTGTTGAGAAGATCATCCAGAACTATTAGAACACCAGATAGATATTTAGCCTCATTACATTATCTGTTGCTGACTGACGAAGGAGAACCAGAGTCCTTTGATGAGGCCCTACAAGTGGAAGATTCAACCAAGAGGGAGCAAGTCATGGATGATGAGATGAGCTTACTTGAAAAGAATAATACATGGGTGCTGACTGAGTTGACTACAGGAAAGAGAGCTCTGTTGAACAAATGGGTGTTCAGAATCAAGGTTCAACTAGATGGTAGAAGGAGGTTTAAGGCTCGGTTAGTAGTTAAAGGATATTCACAAAGAAAAGACATTGATTATGCTGAGATCTTTTCTCCAGTGGTGAAATTAACTACTATCTGAATTCTGTTGAGTATTGTTGCATCGGAGAATTTGCACCTTGAGCAAATGGATGTAAAAACGGCATTTTTACATGAAAATCTAGATAAGGAGATATATATGCAACAACCAGAAGGGTTTGCAGCTCCAGGCAAGGAGCACATGGTGTGTAAGCTCAATAAGAGCTTGTATGGACTAAAACAAGCACCAAGACAATGGTACAAGAAGTTTGACTCCTTCATGTGCAGGAGTGGTTTCCACAGGAGTGAAAAGGATCAGTGTTGATATCTCAAGAAATACACTGATTCTTATATGTTTCTACTCCTGTATGTGGAAGATATACTAATTGTTGGATCAAGTATGAGGGAGATAAACCACCTGAAGGCAAGCTTGTCTTCAATATTTGAGATGAAAGATTTAGGTGCAGCGAAGCAGATTCTTGGGATGAGAATTTCTCGAGATAGATCTGCTGGCACATTAAATCTATCCCAAGAGCACTACATTGAGAAAGTATTGTCCAAATTCAAGATAAATAACGCTAAACCCAGGACTACCCCTTGGAAAATCATATTAAATTGTCAAAGGGGCAATCTCCCAAGACAGTTGAGGAATGTGAGCACATGGCATCAGTTCCATACGCTTCTGAAGTTGGGAGTTTGATGTATGCTATGGTCTGCACTAGACGTGACATAACACATGCAGTAGGAGTTGTTAGCAAGTACATGGCAAATCCAGGGAAAGAACATTGGGAAGCTGTGAAGTGGCTCTTGAGATATCTGAGAGGTACGTCCAATACTTCACTTTGTTATGGCAATGGCAAAGTAGTTCTGCAAGGTTTTGTGGATGTTGATCTGAGTGGAGATGTAGACTACAGCAAGAGTACATCTGAATATATCTACACTATAGATGGAACAGCAGTGAGTTGGATGTCCAAGCTTCAGAAATGCGTTGCTCTTTCATCTACTGAAGCTGAGTACGTGGCCATAGCTGAAGCTGGAAAGGAGATGATATGGATGACAGACTATCTAGAAGAATTAGGCTGGAAGCAGTGCAAGAAGATCCTTTATACAGATAGTCAGAGTGGCATATAGTTGGTGAAAAACTCAGTCTATCATTCAAGAACAAAACACATTAGAAGACGATACCATTTCACTCGCAGGTTAATGAAAGAAGACGATATGTGTTTGGAGAAGATAGAGGGTGCAAAGAATCCAGCAGACATGTTGACAAAATGTGTTGATGTTGGAAAATTAAGTTTATGCAAAGCCTTAATTGGTATGGTGTAGGATAAGTCTCCAAGTGGGAGAATTGTTAGGGTATGGAGTCTGCACTCTTATTTATAGCTTGGTCAACTGTTATATCCGGTAAAACTATATTTGGTAAAGCTATATATGGTAAAGCTATATATAGTAAAGCTATATCCGGTAAAGCTATATATGGTAAATATCTATATATAGTAGATGGTTAAATCTGGTAAATCTATATATAGTAAACTGAACCATATATATATCGTCTGGTAGAGCTTTGAAGATGTACTTTATGTATTCTTTGTAATTCTCTCTTACTATACATACGTGAAGTCATCAATAAAAAAAAAAAAAAAAATCTTTTTAGCAAGAGTTCTCCTTGCACTTTTATCTATCCTGTTCTTTATGTTCATCTAGATCGAGCGTGTGCGTTGTTGTGCGACCCTAACAACAAGGTATGGGTTTACTTTCTCAAACACAAGTCAGATGTGTTTGCCACCTTTAAGAAGTGTAAAACTGAAGTTGTGGGTTTACTTTCTCAAACACAAGTCAGATGTGTTTGCCACCTTTAAGAAGTGTAAAACTGAAGTTGAAAATTAGATCGGCTTGAAGATCAAATGCCTGAGGTCTAACAATGAAGGAGAGTACAACAAATCAGAGTTTAAAGATCGGCTTGAAGATCAAATGCCTGAGGTCTAACAATGAAGGAGAGTACAACAAATCAGAGTTTAAAACATTTTGGGCAGCTGAGGGAATTAGATTAATAAGAACAATTCCCAGTAAGGTAAGACAAGATGGTATTGCAGAAAGAATGAACAGAACATTGAATGAGCGAGCAAGAAGCATGAGGATTCATTCTAGACTATCAAAGACATTCTGGGCTGATGTTGTGAACACAACAACATATTTGATTAATAGAGGGCCGTTAGTATCCTTGAAGTTCAAATTGCCTGAAGAAGTATGGACAGGAAAAGAACTCAAGTACTCTCACTTGAGAACTTTTGGTTGTACTGCGTATGTTCATGTTGATCCAGAGAAGAGAGATAAGCTTGATGCTAAGGCTGTGAAATGCTACTTCATTGGCTATGGCATTGACATGTTTGGGTACAGGTTTTGGGATGATAAGAATAGGAAAATCCTAAGATATTGCGATGTGACCTTTGATGAAAATGTCCTGTACAAGGACAAAGAAAAGATAAACTCTGAGACTACGAAGCAAGTGGGAGTTGAGCTTGATTTGTAGGGAAACTCACCTAGTGATGTTGTAGCAGATACTCATGAAACTCCTGAGACTATTGATGAGGAACCAGATGTGGAGCAAGGTTCCAAGACAGAAGCAAGTGGGAGTTGAGCTTGAGTTGCAGGGAAACTCACCTAGTGATGTTGTAATAGATACTCATGAAACTCTTGAGACTACTACTGAGGAGCCAGATGCAAAGCAAGGTTCTAAGACAGAAGCAAGTGGGAGTTGAGCTTGATTTGTAGGGAAACTCACCTAGTGATGTTGTAGCAGATACTCAAGAAACTCCTGAGACTGTTGTAGAGGAACCAGTGGTAGAGCAAGTGACACCTGAACCAGTGTTGAGAAGATCATCCAGTACTATCAAAGTACTAGATATGTATGTACCTTCATTATACTATCTGTTGCTGATGAAGGGGAACCAGAGCCCTTTGATGAGACCTTATAGTTGGAGGATACAACCAAGTGGGAGCAAGCCGTGGATGATGGGATGTCTAGGCTTCAAAAATGTATTGTACTGAGGCTAAGTACGTGACAATAAGTGAAGCTGAAAAGAAAACAATGTAGATGACTGACTATCGGAAGAATTAGGCAGGAAGCAGTGCAAGAAGATTCTATTTACAGATAGTTAGAGTGGCATACAGTTGCTGAAAAATCCAATCTATCATTCAAGGACAAAACACATTAGAAAGCGATACCATTTCACTTGCAGGTTAGTGGAAGAAGGTGATATGTGTTTGAGAAAGATAGATGGTGCAAAGAATCCAGCAGCATGTTGACAAAATGTGTTGATGTTGAAAAATTGAGGTTATGCAAAGGTATGGTGCAGTGATCGGTTGTGAATGAAATTCTTGGTTGACTAGATCAGTCTCCAAGTGGGAGAATTGTTAGGTTATGGAGTCTGATACTCATTTATAGCTTGGTAAACGGTTATGCATAGTAAATCTATATCCGATAAAGCTATATATGGTAAATAGTTATATATAGTAGATGGTTAAATCTTGTAAAGCTATATATAGTAAACGGAACCATATATATATCCCTTGGTTAGAGATTTGAAGATGTAGTTTCTGTATTCTTTGTATTCTCTCTTATTGTATATACTTGAAGGCATCCATTCAAATCCTTTAGCCAAAGGTCTCCTTCCATTTTTTCTATCCTGTTCTTTGTGTTCATTTAGATCGAGTGTGTGCGTTGTTGTGCGATCCAAACACACATCATTCGAATTATCATGTTAAGGAAACATGTCAAGTTTCATAAAATTTGTAGTTCATTGTGACCATTAAGCATGTTAAAATGTTCACAGGATCATTTTCTTCATTTTTTTTTTGCCTCAATGATAAAGGGAGGTCTTTAACATGTTCATAATTGTCTTAGATCATACTTACTTCTTCGTATTAGAGTATGACACCATGTTGCTAAATTCCATACTCAAATCATATTCATGGGTCAATTTTATTAGAAAAATTAGTTTCTTAGATATGGTTGATAAAAGTCAGTAATTAATTATTTAATTTTATAATAATTATTGTGATTATTTTATTTACAAATTAATATTATCCATTATAAGAAAAATTCATGATGATTAGTGTAACCTTAAACAAATAGACATGCATGATGTTCAAATATTAATATAAAAAGTCTATAATATATTAATAAAATTTGGTGTCTTATTCTAGTAACACTATTGATATTATCTATTTTTATTATGGCATACTGTAATCTCACTCAATGGTACGTTCCAACAAATTCTCAATCTTCATCTCTCTCTGCCAAAATCACTCCTACAACAAATCCTCTCTCCTCATCTCTCTCACCCAAAATCAGAATTACTCAGAATCCTATTTCAGATTTAAATGGCTTTGAGATTTACTTACCGATGTAGCCGATTAGATAGGGATGTTGTGAGTTTGCTAGTATATCTTAGATCTTCCTTTTCTTTGATCTAATTCCCATCATATCTTAGATCTTCCCTTTCTTTATCTAATTTCATCCTATCTTAAATCTTCCCTTTCTTTTATCTAATTAAATGATCGTCAATTTGCTACATTTGCTACAACAAAGGTATATATTAGATATTTCTTCTCTTTTATCTAATTCTTATGAAGTTATATTTTAGATTTCCTAATTTTGTTGCAATTAGTTAGCATTGATTTAGAAATTAAATGCTTATACACGAGTTCCAATAATTGAGTTCTAGTAAACAGATTAGTAGCCAAATAATCGATTATTAATTGGCTAAGGATATCTCACAATTAAATTGAATTGTTGACAAAATTAAAAGAAAAA
>NW_019272136.1:0-8827 GCF_002738345.1 Cucurbita maxima | reverse complement strand
TTGCTGCGTCAGAAGAAGGATAGCTATACTGATTCGGTATACTCTAAAAACACCCTCGGTACAATATTGACGATCTTACAAAGATAAAATTTCAGTTAATTTCCATTTACTGATCTCATCTTTTACGGAATCGATCCCCTTTTGACTGTACAAGAATATGTGGAGCTCGGCATGTCTGGAAGCACAGGAGAACGTTCTTTTGCTGATATTATCACCAGTATTCGATACTGGGTCATTCATAGCATTACTATACCTTCTCTATTCATTGCAGGTTGGTTATTCATCAGCACTAGTTTAGCTTATGATGTTTTTGGAAGCACTCGTCCAAATGAGTATTTTACAGAGATCCGACAAGGAATTTCATTAATAACTGGATGTTTTGATTCTTTGGAACAACTCGATGAATTTAGTAGATCTTTTTAGGAGGAACAAATGACTATCGATAAAACTTATCCTATTTTTACAGTGCGATGGTTGGCTGTTCACGAACTAGTTGTATCTATTGTTTCTTTTTTAGGGTCAATATCAGCAATGTAGTTCATCCAACGATAAACCTAATTCGAATTATAGAACTATGACATAATCAAATCCAAACGAACAAAATGTTGAATTGTATCATACCAGTATATATATATATATATATATATATATATAATATGAAAATGATATGAAATATGTTATGGTATGAGATATGTGATAAATTGACATTTATGATATGATATATTGTTATGCGATAAATTATGGTATAATATGTATATGATGCAAATTGTTATATCTGGAAGCATGAAACCTCATGATATGACATATTTATGGAATCTGAATGATATGATATGATTGATGATAACTCTCCAAAAGTAAAAAGTCTTTTTACCATTATTTTTGCCCTTATACTCACAATTTTCTTATTAATTGCTCAATTTATTGTAATTAGTATACATGAAATAGTCAATTGTGGTTTAATAGGAAAAGAAAGATCAATTTGCATAAATTGAGCTTAATTGTACACTTAATTAAGTTATTTGGTAAAATTTCAGAACATTCATTGAACCATGATGCTGTAGCAAATCTGGAAACAACACTGCTTGCAAATCTAGAAATAAACTACTGACCTTGATGTTGAAGCAATCCGGAAAGCCAAATTTTCGGGGATGACCTGGAAATTTTAATCCACATCAGCAGTCCACGTGGATCATTGGCTACCAAATTAAAAACAACCTAGATGGACGATTTTATCCTTTCTCAGCTCTAAATGAGAAGAAACAATCATTCTAAAAGAGAAAGAATACCTAAAATAGAAGGGAGCCACACTTGGGGAGAAAGATAGAATTACACAGCAGTAGCCTTGACAACAGAAGGAAAAGGAGACCAACAAGGATTGATTTGGGCAAATAGGTGGACGTGAGAGCTCAAGAGAAGGGAACTTTCATTGACGAACGACAGCAAACCGGGATAACTCTCTATATCCTTATTCTCTTCTCTCATTCCATCAATTTTACATGATTGAGATGCGAATTTCTCTGTTTAATTCAGTTTGTATGGAGAGCTAAACTTTACAGGGGAGGCGAGAGAGTTTTATATAGATTAAGTATGTTGACAGTATGATTTTTAGTTTATTAAAGAGTTCTTGTTAATGATTTACATGTGTGTTTAATTAGCTACTTTACATACATAGTTGTTCTCTTATTCGGGAGAAGAGAGAGAGCAATGAAATCCTCTTTAATACTCTAGTTCTATATAATGAGACTTGAAGGGTAATAGAAGGGTTATGAATAATTCTTCTCCTACACCAATGTTAATAGAACTTACAACTATTATCGAAATAATCACCATTCATGACCCTCATAAGTGGGCTTGAGAATCTATTAAAAGAAACTAAAATCTACCACAAAACTCAACAACTTATCTATTTAATCTCTCTTAGTCAAACCTTCCTGGTTGATTTTCTCATTATATTTTGTTTTTTTGCAGTTTTAGTTTTGTTTAAGTAGTCAAAATCACCAACACCCATTTGAATGTTACCCAAAAACTCACTTAATTTCCAGCAACTAAATTTACCAAAAGGACAGGCTCTCTGTGTAATCGATAATTTACTTATTACTTGCACTTATTTTTGTGAGTTTTACATCATTTTAATATATACATCCACAAGTGATCAATTGACCTGCAAAGCGATGAAATAACATATAATACAACCCTGGCATATACATGAAAGATATGATAAATGATATGATAAACAATATGAAAAATGATATGATATGTACGAAACGCTAGTGGGGTTGTAGTAAATGATAATGAAAATGAAAAAATGTTGCGACCTCGTGCATTAATGTGTGTTCATGCATTGGGGGATACCTTATTCCTTCACGATGGTATGGACACATACACTACTAGGCAAGAGAACGACCATTATGTTTTTCATAATATAGTTGTGACAGCTACTACTTCTAACGAGTGTTCGACATAAAGATCTTCCGGAGTATGCTCGCCCGAAAAAGAAAGAGGTCCATCAGTGTGGGAACCGACTGGTGGGTCCATACACGCACGTGTGGGCCATGTGTAAGAAATAAATTACACATCTAAGCTGCCCGTTAGGATAGTACCGTAGGAAAATAGACTGTTATGATAGATCTAGTCATTGCATTCGCTGTTCTTGCATTTACTTCAATAGTTGGGTCACTTACTGAGTATTTTTTTAAATACTCAAGTCACGTGCTACTTCTGTTTCATATTAAGGAAAGACATTCCTGTACGGCTGACGATGACATTGCAACTCGAGACAATGACACATGCATAGGGTAGTCACATTTATTTTCTTAGACTTAGGCTAGAATAGGATATTTTTAATTTAAACGTTTATTTATTTTATTTAGTCTTTTGTTGTGTCGTTTTAAAGGTGTTTTCAAAACACATAAGTCCATGAATGTGTCTTAAAATGAAGTCGATGTTTTATGAAAGTTTAAATGAAATATTTTCGTATTCAATGTTCATGATATGTATACAGTAATGACCTTAAATTAAGTAGATTTATATTTCAGAGGATAATCATATGCGACCTGATCTTAATCCTAAGTGAGTTATGAACTTTTGCGTGTAAAGGGTTGTCCTTCGATTTATACTAGTGAGAATGACTTTTGTAACCGATTCAATATGTTTACCACTTTGAGGACTTGACCCTATTTCTGTAACAACCCCAATTTCCTATTGAAATAGAGTCGCTATCATATGCATGACTTGACCTTTCTATGAGAAACATTCAATTAAAATCATTCACAAACAATGCCATGGACTTAAACATTAGCCTTCAAAGCCTTAAAACAAAACAATTAAAAGTATTCAATTTGAAATATAGATAAAACCAAAGAAAAAATTAAAACAATGTCCTCATCTAACCTAAGATCTACAAAATAAAAATGTAACTACCCTAACATAGGTTTCATGGTTTTCAATGTGACACCGCAGTCAACTGTACAACGGTGCCTTGCCTTACATGAAATATAAGAATAGCACAAGTCTTGAGTATTTTAAGAAATACTCATTAAGTGACTCCACTATTAAGGTTGAGAAATGCAAACACATGCAGAATAATGAAACTTATCATTCAAAACCCTCTTCTCTTAGTCGGCTTTCCATTCCAAACAAATTAGATGTTTAATATTTCTCTAAACACGACCCACACGTGCGAGAATGGGTCCACCAGGCGGGCTCGCACACCCTCTGAGCTTGCTGCTTGGGCTAAGCTTCTCATAGGCTGTTACCGAACACTTGGAGGGAATAGTGACCGTGGTAGCATCATGATAAACATGATGATCATTTCAGTCTCATAGCGTATGCATCCATACTGATCATAAAGGAAAAATATTCTAATGCACGTGAACCTACAATTATGCATGAGGTCTACATATTTTTCATTTTAATAAATTATGCCCGACAACCCATTCTTTCCTCATATATTACACTTAGTAATATGTATACATAAGCTTTCATAAATCATTTCATTCATAACTTATAAATCATTGCATAGAGGTGGTGCTTTGTAACTTTTCTTTATTTCAAAATATCTCATAGCATATTAAGGCCTAACATAACCATCGTAGTGCATCACGACATTTCATACGCTACATAGCTTATCGTGACATAACATAACATTTTATTCATACCATCATATCATTTGGCATGTCATATGAAGATACATTCATAACATTATATCAAATTATTAGTCATATCACACGCATATCAGACATATCATATCATGTTTGGGTCTACTAAACTACTATCTGAGCATCTCAAGCAGTTCACTTACATGTCATACACTCTATCGAGGTCTGGGAGATGTTCATCGAGTTCTAACAACGTAGATCTCCTAGACGACATATCTCAGCTCGGAGTAAACCAACTTCATTTTCTCATACTTAGTATGCTTACATAGCCCCTGAAGTGAACATATGATATCCTTGTTTGAGGCAAGACCTCATCACATCTCATAGGATAATATAACATCTCTTCTGAACACATATGTATAAGGTTAACTAGCGATCCTTCCATAGGAAAAATCATATAGTCAACATCTGGGGGAGCGATCTCGTGTGCCTGCAAGCCACTCAGTCTACCCATGTGGTCTCTCATCCCTCTCAAGACGGGTTTACAGAACAACAAGTTTGTTAAGGGGACCCCTGACTATTTCTATACATGATAGTGACACTTAGTCGCCTCGACGCGCTATATGATCCGACATAGGCCTAGGTTGATGGTGCATGTACTACTATCGCTTGGAAGGGTGTTGCTAGCACTAAGGACATATCAGAGGAGATAGAAGGTGGAATCTCTAGTGATATCGTCATATTGCCATTGGATCTGTTAAACTTTATTATTTGTCTTTGCCATGGAGGTCTACTAGGTTCTTAGGGACTGCTAGGTGGAAGGCTCTTGCTGTTCACAGACTTGAATAGCTAGCTTAGCCTAAATAGCAGCAACCGAAGTCCAATATTGAGATGCTACCTTAAAGAACTCTCTCTATTAAGTGGGGACAACATAGTGGCTGCTAGCCATACCGTCACCAAAGTTTGTGGGGGAGCCACCCCATTTTCGCTAGCTCCACTAATTACCCACATGATCAATGCCCACTCACAGGACGGATTCATCGTGCAAAGTAATCAAAGAAAACTATCAAGTCACACGTCTCTAACTAGTCTCATGCCTAGCTTAAGGGTACTGTACCATTGTGGAAAGAAAAGTGAAGCTCTGCAAACATTGTACTGACTGCTATCAGCCTAGGTGGCTACCTTTGTCTACGAGGGGTGCTGTGGTGGTCTTCCAAGTCTCTAGGGCAGTTTGGCGGTCTTACATGGATTCACATCTCTAGGTTTCTTGGTCCAACTCTTTGAGTTTGACTCGGTCGGGAGCAGTAGGGGCTACACCCTCTGATTGTCTCTCACGATTCTACAACGCTCGAACTACTGTAGGTGTTCCTTCCTAGATCATAGTCTAACCAAATTGATACTCTCACCCTCGTCTTAATCTGTTTCTATTAATTATATTCTACAAGGAGAATCACACCTTCAATCGCGTGGAGTTAATGTACAATAAATCATGTATAAAATCACACATGCTCAACGAGACGTAACTTCCATCAAGCACTCAGAGTGCAGATAAACAAATTTCCATCCTCCGTTTTAACATGATTATGTTCAAGCATTAGAAAAGAATTCCATTATATCATGAAAGGAATAAGTCAGTCATACCATTAACAAGAGCGACTAATCTCATACTTATCCCAATCGTCCTAGATCCAAGTCATACCGAATACCAAATCTATCCACCTAGAATTTCTTTTACTAGCATGCATGTGATACTAAGTGATCCCTACAAGTCTTAATTCTTAGAATTTATGTAGTTACTTACTTAAATGACGCATACCTTCTCGAGCTAGCTTTTCTGCATGTTGGAAGTTCTAAAATTTCTAAAGTTTTTCTCGTAGGTCTTAATTCAAGTCATAATAAAGTTAGTATCACCTGCACTCACACACCATGTGGGCTGCTGAGTCTGATGCAGGTGTAGGTCAAACGTCAGTTATATGTAGGTCAAACTACCTAAAACACCTAACATCGCTAGTTGGCTGAGTTGCAACCCTCTCACCTTGTCAACATGTCCGTTTCTCGTCCAAACGCGTAGACTGTCTGTTTGCGCGAAGCGTGTCCTTTGGGTATTCGCCGGCCGACAAAACATTTCCAAAAACCTATGAATTTTAGGATTCAATCTATTTTCTTCCCCTTTTTATATTTTTTCATAGAAAACTCAAACTAACTTATTTCCTTCATCAAAGTCATAGATATGTGATCCTACTTTCTAAATATATTTTTCTTTTAATTTTTAATCAACTACATTTTTAATCACCATTTAATCAAATAAATATATTTTTAATCAACTACATGATAAACCATTTTTAATTCACCGTTCAAAATTTATAAAATTTATAGTTTCCATTTTCAATCAGCTTCCTTCACGACACGAGACTGGTATAAAATTCCTCCAATATCAACTTATTAAAAATTAAAAACTTAATTTCAAAAAAAACTCTCAAAGGAAAAAAAATCAAGTACCCAAAAGTTGCTTTAGTTCTTCTAAAATTCTTGAGAGAAAGTCTATTAAAATTCCATCATCAAACAACATGTTGGAGGGAATTTTATTTTCTCTCTAGTTCTTAAACCCAAATTTTATTTTCTCTTTTTCCTTCTTTTCTTCGTTTTTTCTTTCTTCCTCCTTAATGATTTGATTAGAGATCTTACAAAACTTTCATTAGGAAAGGTGGGTCAAAATGACCAATTTATTCCTCGGGTTGACGTTGACCAATTTTTCTAATCTTTTAACTATTTTCTTTTCTTTTATATTTTTTTTGAGATTTTAGAATTTTTCTAGTCATTTTTTCTTCTACCTTATCTTGAAATTCAACATTTAAAGTTCCAAATAAAACCCCAAAATTTTGACTCTTAAACGAAAAATTGAGTGTTTAATACCTCGTACAAACTTGGGTGTTACAAGAAAAGTGAACTATAAACTGAGCCTAAGGAGTAATTTTAAGTTTTAATTGAATCACATCAACTAAATTGTGACATTAGAATAAGCATAACTAAAACAGAACCAAGTACAAAAATGATATATTATTCTATAACTTTAATATATAATTAAGCTTTTTAAAATAAAGAATTTGAGAGAAATCCCTCTTGAAAAATTAGAGGTGGTAATTATTTGATTTTTTTGTTTTTAAAAATTATGCCTATAGATACTAATATTTTCCTTTTTTATTTAGTAATATATTTTCAATAACTTATTTTGTTTTTTTTAAATTTGGTTAATAATCCAAATATTTTATCATAAAAATGAACACAAATAGAATTAAAAGAAAAATGAAATAGGTATCTACCCAAACCATAAAAATCCTCAGCAACCACTCCTTCATGGAGGCCTAGTGGAAGTCTAAGGCTCTTCCTAACTATAAAACACATACAAAGGATATGTGAAGTGAAGCGGAAGACATTAGTGATTAATATTGAAAGGCATGGAAGGTAAGTTGTAGTTTCCACTAAAATAAGTGCAAATTGTATGCCATTTTTGTGATGATGCTCAATTTAAGCTATTAGTGGAGGCCCTGAATGAGAAGAATATGAAAGTGGATGTTATTGCGTTCATTATTCTACTTTCACTAATGCTTCTTCAAATCCCATTCAAACCCAAATCTATATCTCATCAAAACCTCTCAATATTCTGCCCACTACAATTTCAATTAATACCCTCATACATTCCTCCTTTAAATTTCCTTAATATTGTTATCTGACCTTATTTTATATGGAAAATTGAAAATAATCCATGTTTATTTTATGGAAAAAAACGATTTTTGAAAAAAGAGGTAAGAGATGCATGGGTGTGAGTACGTCAAAGGTTGCATGATATTTAGGCAAAGCCAACGTTGACTATAATTTTATTTATTTTATTTTTGTGTTGGAAAGAGATCAAATGCCACTAAGTGTCAACGTGTGTATGTCTCTCATCCTTAGGCCAATCATTTTCAATCCAAAAGTCAATGCTGGCCAACCTTCCATCTCCTTAGAATTCCAGTGTGTTTTTATTTTCAAAGTTAGAATAATTTATGATTTTGTGGCTCTATATTGCATGAGTTAAAGGATTGGATTCAATTTAAATATTTGAAGAATCATGGGTTTGGCTTTAAATTGATTTAATTTTATTTTGTTTTAAGTTAAAAATTAAAAATTAAAATTTAAAGAAAATTGAATAAATTTAGCACATTAACAAATATTTGATGATGTTGTTGTATTTTGAGGTTGAAATGAAAGCAATGTGTAATAGAACGAAAGAATATCCAATAATTTTATTGCACCATTAGAATAGAAGATTTTGATTATGTTGCTAAATTTTCCTCCACAAAATTTAATTTAAACAAAAATTAGAATAAAAATGGTTTGATGTCAATCATTTCTCATTTTATGGAGTTGTCTTGTCCATTTCCATCAACTTTACATCTCATTACCAACTCGCCTTAATTTTGGCATCATTGACAGAGATAGAAGAAGAAAGACAAAGATAATGGAGAGACCAAAGAGAATCAATGGGAGTGGAAAGTCAACAAAATCTGATGATTGTAACACATTAAGAGACACGATCATGTTGGGAGAAGCTAACCTAATAAACATCAAAATCTGTCTTGTCTTTGTGTTTCTCTCTCTACGTATCTAGTTTGGAAAGAGAGAAGAAGACATAAATAAACTAATAATTCTTAAGATTTTTTAAGAACACAAAGAATATCCAAATATATGCA
>NW_019272135.1:225362-226379 GCF_002738345.1 Cucurbita maxima | reverse complement strand
TTTCTTTTCCTCCGCTTATTGATATGCTTAAACTCAGCGGGTAGTCCCGCCTGACCTGGGGTCGCGTCGAGAGCATCGTCTTTGGGGACAATGTTCAAAGGGTCAACATAAGATTCCTCCCTCACTCGCAAAGAGGAGGCACGCAAGCTGAGATCGAGACACGGTACCGAGGTTGAATCAACCACCGTAGTGTCACGACAACAGATGCCGAGGACTCAATTTTAAGCCATCCGTGCGACGATTGCGCACGGGAGGCCAACATGTGCCCCCGCCAATGCAACAGACCTAAGTGGGTGTTGTATGTGGGGGCAGCGATGCGTGACGCCCAGGCAGACGTGCCCTCGGCCAGAAGGCTCCGGGCGCAACTTGNTCGGCCAGAAGGCTTCGGGCGCAACTTGCGTTCAAAGACTCGGTGGTTCGCGAGATCCTGCAATTCACACCAAGTATCGCATTTTGCTACGTTCTTCATCGATGCGAGAGCCGAGATATCCGTTGCCAAGAGTCGTTGTGAATAATACGACAAGAATGCTTTGCCCCCCGCACACCGAGATCGGGGCAAGGGGAAAGCTTATTCGTTTGAGATCCTTGGCGCGACTTGCGTCGATTTTGGTTTGGGCATCAGAGGNGCAATTCACACCAAGTATCGCATTTCGCTACGTTCTTCATCGATGCGAGAGCCGAGATATCCGTTGCCGAGAGTCGTTGTGAATAATACGACAAGAATGCTTTGCCCCTTGCACACCGAGACCGGGGCAGGGGGCAAGCTTATTCGTTTGAGCTCCTTGGCGCGACTTGCGCCGATTTTGGTTTAGGCATCAGAGGGGGCACGAATGCTCCCCCCAACACAAAAAGTTTGCAAACACGTTCACGGGTCGTTTGATGTTTAGGCATCGACAATGATCCTTCCGCAGGTTCACCTACGGAAACCTTGTTACGACTTCTCCTTCCTCTAAATGATAAGGTTCAGTGGACTTCTCGCGACGTCGCAGGCAGCGAACCGCCCACGTCGCCACGATT
>NW_019272135.1:216467-219535 GCF_002738345.1 Cucurbita maxima | reverse complement strand
GTTTGTGTTACTATTGCAGGATGGATGGTGGTGCAGACAGAGGGGCGGACATGCTATAAGCACAGCGATGCATTTATAGGACCGTGCATTGCAGCAACATGTGCTGAACTTTGCATTTCTTTTGAGAAGTGGGATGACGGATTTTGCTCGGGTGATAAATGCACTTGTACGAAGCAATGTGCTGAGTCCATGCTTTAATGGGTTTGTAATTCACCACAGTTGTTGCTATCTGAATGTAATAAGCGACTCCAATTCTACTGAATTGCACAACATGTTTACTAATCAAAGCTTCCTTCTTCCATTTTATAATTTTTATCTCAACTCACAAGCTTCGTTAGTTGCGTAAATTGATGCAATCAGGTTCAAAGCTTCCTGATTCCTTATTCCTTCTTGGTATATTGATTAGGCATTTCTTAATCATTTAATTTTTTATTTTTTTAAGGAAATCATTTAATAATTTTTAGAAAAGAAAAAAAAAAAAACTGTTTACACTCATCTCATATTTGTTTCTTTCTCCCGATCTCTCTACAAATTGGGAACTCAACCGTTTTAAAATTTAATTCAATATATATATTTAATTTGTAATTATTTTTTTATTGTTTATTCTTAAACCCTCCTAATTATTTTTAACCGTTATTTTAAGAAATATATATTGAAACTAAGTTGTAAAACTTAATTAAATATTTGAAAATAAATAAATAGTTTTCTTTATGAATTAAATTTTAACAAATAAACACGAGAATCTAACCCAACCTAAAAATTTGATGGTTGTGTTCATGCATTTGGGGGATACCCCTATCCCATCACAGAATTATCCTTAAGGGAACTACCTCTCTTCTATCCCTAAAAGTGGTAGGAGTGAATTCCATCTTGCACCCCACGTCCCCAGTCATTTACCCAGTCTTACCCCTGAAATGGGAGGCCTATTGAGTTGGCGAACTTGAGCCACTCTCACCCATGCAAATCTAAGGATAATTCCGAATAAAGAGAAGTTCATGGTTAGCTCAGGGTTAAGATCGAGTTACCTAAGTCATCGAATGAAAAGAAAATCAGTCTCAACAGTAAACAACATGATAAAGTGAGAGTGATTTTTCTCATGGTTCGATCTTATGCAATACTCATTGCATAGGACGCCCCCACTCACATGTCTCCACATGTACAATTTAAGTGATCACATTGTTTATATCAGATACAAAAGTGAACCGCATCCATAGTGTCCTCAGAATAAGGTACTCAGCCTTATCCTTATACTATAGATCATTTTGACTATATATTTGAACTTGATCAACTCTTATGTCTCTACATATAGTTCACGTAATCATACTATAGCCAGAGTGTTCTTAGTTTATTGGATTTAGATTAATGATCATAAAGTTCACTTTATTCAATAACAATCTTTACTGTATAAACAACAATAATAACTTTATTAAAAATAGAATATGTTTTTGTTTACATACTGTGATTTTTAGAACATAAAACCCAACAAACTCCCACTTGGACAAAACTCGTAGTCCTAGACTCACTAGGTGCCCTTCAAACACTTTAGCCGTGAGGGGTTTTGTAAATGGATCAGCAATGTTGTTCTCTGAAGCTATTTGTGTGACGATCACATCTCCTCGTTGCACAATCTCCCTTATGAGATGATATTTGTGCTCAATATATTTTCCTCGCTTATGGCTTCTTGGTTCTTTTGAATTTGCAACTGCTCTACTGTTATCACAATAAAGAGTGATGGGAAGATGCATATCTGGAACAACTTCCAAATCAGTTAAGAACTTCCTAAGCCATACAAATTCTTTCGCTGCTTCACAAGCAGCAACATACTCAGCCTCCATGGTGGAATCAGCAATGCAACCTTGTTGTATAAGTCTCCATATTATTGCTCCTCCGTTCAGAGTGAAGACAGATCCTAATGTCGATTTCCTCGAATTTACATCGGTCTGAAAATCTGAGTCAGTGCACGCCCGAAGGCACCCAGCTCCACCCCACCTTGCATGTTTCATCATCGTACCAGCATCCATCCACAGTCCTCACACCAGAGATTCCCATTTAGAAGGCAACATTGCAACATTCCGTGCTCAACGAGGCTCATGTCGCACGCCCAAAGGCACCCGATTCCATCCAGCCGAACATGTTCTGGCACCACACGCCTTCAAAACATAGGGTTGGCCCAAGGCTGGCCGAGCATCACCACAACGTCACACACTCAACGAGGTTCATGCCGCACGCCCAAAGGCACCCGACTCCACCCCACCTTGGATGTTTCATCGTCGTACCAGCCATCAACCATCCTCAAGCTAGCCCAAGTTAGAAGGCAACATCGCAACATTCCATTCTCAACAAGGCTCATGTTGCACGCCCAAAAGCGGACCCGACACTACCTCACCGTGCAAGTTTCGCCACCGCACCACCGCCATCTACCGCCCTCGTCCGCCAACCACCACCCCCACACCCCAAGCATATGCCCACGTGCGGCACATAGTGCTTGGGGCGTGGGGGTGGCAGAAGATATAGGGGGTACCCCCGTGCCTAGCCCATGCAGACTAGTCACCCCCTTATATAGTACATTTTGAAGCATTTTTTGGTCTGCCAGGCCTAGATACGATTTTTCTAAGCCGTCATACGGTCAAATATCTAAAGTTTTAGATTGTTTTTTTCCATGAACTCGATTGATTCATTAATGGGACATTCTAATGGATCTATAAATCAAGTTTGATCATTTTTCAATCAACCAATTTTTTTTAATGAATTTTTAAATATTAAAGAATAGGAAATTAGAAAAAATAGCTAGAGTTGTCAATAAAAATCTGAAATTTTGTGGGAATCATTCTTTCATGTTGCTTAGCTCCCAAGAAAAAAATATACAATAAACCGACCACTCCACATGTACTTTCACAATTAATGGGTGATGGTTGTAAAAACAAGGTCATGGTGGATGTCTTGGTGTAATGTACTTTCTCTAGTATCAAAACTCTTCAGTTTATTGTGAAAAGTGAATGACTTTTTTTAATGAAAAGTGAATGTTCATCAAACCCAATTCCCATGAAAAGTGAATGTTCATTTTTAAT
>NW_019272135.1:198967-208967 GCF_002738345.1 Cucurbita maxima | reverse complement strand
GATTCCCAGTTACAAGGCAACAATGCAACATTCCGTGCTCAACGAGGCTCATGTCGCACGCCCAAAGGCACCCGATTTCAACCAGCCAAACATGTTCTGGCACCACACGCCTTCAAAACATAGGGCTGGCCCAAGGCTGGCCGAGCATCACCACAACGTCACACACTCAACGAGGTTCATGCCGCACGCCCAAAGGCACCCGACACCACCCCACCTTGCATGTTTCATCATCGTACCATCCATCAACCATCCTCAAGCCAGCCCAAGTTAGAAGGCAACATCGCAACATTCCATTCTCAACAAGGCTCATGTTGCACGCCCAAAGGCGCACCCGACACTACCTCACTGTGCAAGTTTCGCCACCGCACCACTGCCATCAACCGCCCTCGTCCGCCAACCAACACCCCCACACCCCAAGCATATGCCCACATGCGGCACATAGTGCTTGGGGCGTGGGGGTGGCGGAAGATATAGGGGGCACCCCCGTGCCCAGCCCATGCAGACTAGTCACCCCCCTATATAGTACATTTTGAGGCATTTTTGGTCTGCCAAACCTAGATACGATTTTTCTAAGCCGTCATACGGCCAAATATATCAAGTTTTTGAATGTTTTTTTTCCATGAACTCAATTGATTCATGAATTGGACATTCTAATGGATCTATAAATCAAGTTTCATAATTTTTCAACCAACTAATTTTTTTGAATGAATTTTTAAATATTAAATAATAAGAAATTAGAAAAAATAGCTAGAGTTGTCAAAAAAAAAATCTGAAATTTTGTAGAAATCATGTTTTCATGTTTCTGAGCTCCTAGAAAAAAATTACAACAAACCGATCACTCCACATGTACTTTCACAATTAATGGGTGATGGATGGGGCGCGGGCACTGGCGCGCGCACAGCAGAACGCTGGCGGGGCCAAGACAGGGCGCGCGGGAGCACGCTGGCGGAGGTGCACGCTAGCGAGGGGTCACGCGCGCGGGAGCACGCTGGCGGTGGGGCGCGCGTGCGCGTTAGCACGCTGGCGGGGCGGGGCGGGGCGCACGCGAGGGGAAGGGCGGGGCTGGCGAGCGCGCGAGAACGTTCCGACACTGCCCCACCGTGCGCGTTCCGCCACCGCACCACCGCCGTCAACCGCCCTCGACCTCCGACGACCACCTCGATGACCCAAGCATATGCCCATGTGCGGCGCATATTGCTTGGGGCATGGGGGTGGCGGAAGATATAGGGGGTACCCCCGTGCCCAGCCCATGCAGACTAGTCAACCCCCTATATAGTACATTTTGAGGCATTTTTTGTCTGCCAGGCCTAGGTACGATTTTTCTGAGCCGTCATACGGTCAAATATCTCATGTTTTAGATTGTTTTTTTCCATGAACTCGATTGATTCATTAATGGGACGTTCTAATGGATCTATAAATCAAGTTTCATAATTTTTCAACCAACCAATTTTTTTTAATGAGTTTTTAAATATTAAGTAATAGGAAATTAGAAAAAATAGCTAGAGTTGTCAAAAAAATCTGAAATTTTGTGAGAATCATTTTTTCATGTTGCTTAGCTCCCAAGAAAAAAATTACAACAAACCGACCACCCCACATGTACTTTCACAATTAATGGGTGATGGTTGTAAAAACAAGCCCAATTTTGCTCCAATTGTCAAATCAGCTCGTCTGTGGGAAAGAGTCATTTTGAAATTGTAAGTGGACGACAACCGGCCTTACCCCATATTATTGATCATCCTTTTGCAGGGAAAAACCCTCAAGCTCACAACTTCACAAGAGAATGGAAGCAGACAACAGATATAGCCCGGGCATATTTAGAGAAGGCTTCCAACCATATGAAAAAGTGGGCAGACAAGAAGCGTCGCCCCCTTCAATTTCGAGCAGGAGATCAAGTCCTCATCAAGCTAAAACCAGAACAGATCAGATTTCGCAGCTGAAAGGACCAGAGACTAGTTCGAAAATATGAAGGCTCGGTTGAAGTCCTTAAAAAGATCGGGACTACCTCCTACCGAGTTGCACTACCCGCATAGATGAAAATCCACCCAATAATTCATGTGAGCAACTTGAAGCCATACCACCCTAACCCAGACGACGACCAACGAAATGAAATCACAAGACCGCCGACAGGGTTAGGAAGATAGGAAGACCTTACGGACGATTCATGAATTCCTTGTCAAATGGAAGAATCTCCCTACAGAGGAAACCAGCTGGGAAAGCGCCGAAGATCTGAACTTTGCCGCCACCCACATCGCAAGGTTTGAAAGTAGTCGGTTGATAGGGACGTCAACCAATTAAGTGGGGGAGGATGTCACAGTCATGCTCGTCTAGGGCGTGTTGCCCATGGCTGCATGCCCATAGCAAGCCAAACCCTTGTCACGTCTTTTCATTCTAGTGTATTTACTTTTGTAGTTCTAGGGCGTATGACGCCTCAAAAATATCATGTCTAGGCTTGCCAGACATGAAATGCCTCAGAATGTACTATAGGGGGATATGACTAGTTGTTAACTTCTCCCTACCCAAGGTTATATATGCTAAGTCGTTGCTATCTCTCTCTTGCTTGCTTATATAACGTCTCTTTCAAAAATCTCTCTTTCTAAAATCTCTCTCTAACCTCGTTTTCTAAAACCTTCTTTCAATACTGAGGCTAGAGGCTCGATCATACGTCGCTTGGCTGTAGGCAACGCAAGAACAAATTGGCTTAGCTCACTTGTCGTTGGAAAGTGAGTGCCGCACAATCGCTAGTCCGCTGCCTTTAAAAGTGCGATTGTGTCAGTGAGCGCGCGGGGGTGTGCGGGATGACTACTGAGGGAGCGCGCGCGGGGGGCGTGCAGGGTGTGCGGTGGCGGGTGAGGGGAGTGCGAGTTAACCTCCAAGGGTCTTGTCAACAAAAAACTGTGAATCAATATGCTTCTATTATGTTTATGTTATGCTATAATATGTGAATTGTATGATAATATTTATGGTGTGATGTGTTCAATGATATGTTTGATATATGATACGAGAAGGATGCACTAAATGTAATGTAACGATAGAAGTAAGATGTATTCACGAAACATTAAGGTTAGGTTATGCCTCGAAGTGCTATGGATATGAGAGATTGATAAAAGAATATGGTTAGGATATGGGTAGAAAGAACTCCCTAAGAATCTATGAACTTCTAGAACAACTTACCCTAAGATGGGTTCATATGATTACAAATGAAAGTTACAACTTATGCCCCAAGAAATTATGAACCTTAGAAACTTACAAGATTGAGGACCAAGAACAACACCACACAAGCTTTACAACTACCCAAGTAAGAAGAATGCTAGGTACCACTCAAGGACGAGGGACCAAGGTCCCCAAACTAAAAAACACAAGAATGCTAGGTAATACTCTAACCATTCCCAAAGTGACCTATGACCTCGCATCAAGCGGTGCTTTCTAAGGCCCAAGAATTCCTCTTCTAGGTGGGATGACCTGCACCATGTTTCCTTTGCAGGATGTCATGTTTGGCCTCAAGTTTCCCTCACCTAGAAGAGAAGTTATGGGTACCAAAAAGATTTGCAGGATGACATATTTAAGTATGCACCGAGCTAGTGACCTTTATGGTCTACCATGAAGAGTAGTCTAGGGCCACGAAGGAACAAGAAGCGAGTAAGTTACCTTAGCCAAGAATCAAGAACCTCTTAAGACCTCCCACGGTTCAACATTCTCATGACTTAGACTATGCTAATCAACAACTGAATTTCACACCACCAATTAAACGGTAATCTTTAACCATCACAAAAACCATAATCAAACAGTATAAAACTTAAGCTTTCCAGTTCAAGATTTTATAAACCGGGTTATACTACATGCTAATCGTTGCGTTTATCATCTTAAATTTCTCGCATATGAAAAGAGGTATAACAATAGTACACCTAAATTCCTACCTTTTATACAGATTATGAAAGATAATTAATACTAAGTTGGTTATGCTCATGCTTTAAATTTGTATTTAAGAAATAGGTTACTTTTAATAATAGTATAATTTACGTCCATCGACCAATGTTAACCGCATGACTAGACAAGAATAAAATAAAACAACTTCCTTTTAAATCAAGAACGGCCAGTATAGACGTTACAAAACGTGATTATTCTTTCCTTGAAATCGCAAGGAAATCAAGAAGACGTTACAAAGATGAGGCGTTTCACAGATATAAAATGGGGAACTGATATCCAAACATTCCATTGTAGCAAGGAATAAGAGAAGAAACAAACATTCCATTGTAGCAAGGAATAAGAGAAGAAAAGAATGGCGGGACAAAGCTTGAGAAATCTCAAAATTGTGGTGTTCATCTTCCTAGCCCTTACTTCTGGTACTTGATCCTTCCTCCTTCTCCATGTTGATTTAGATTGACAGATAGTATTAAAAAGAAGGTTTTTGTTTGTATGAATAAGTTTGTGTTACTATTGCAGGATGGATGGTGGTGCAAACAGAGGGGCGGACATGCTATAAGCACAGCGATGCATTTATAGGACCGTGCATTGCAGCAACATGTGCTGAACTTTGCATTTCTTTTGAGAAGTGGGATGACGGATTTTGCTCGGGTGATAAATGCACTTGTACGAAGCAATGTGCTGAGTCCATGCTTTAATGGGTTTGTAATTCACCACAGTTGTTGCTATCTGAATGTAATAAGCGACTCCAATTCTACTGAATTGCACAACATGTTTACTAATCAAAGCTTCCTTCTTCCATTTTATAATTTTTATCTCAACTCGCAAGTTCAAATTGATAGAATCACAAGCTTCGTTAGTTGCGTAAATTGATGCAATCAGGTTCAAAGCTTCCTGATTCCTTATTCCTTCTTGGTTCTTCCATTCAACTATGCATTGTCATATTGATTAGGCATTTCTTAATCATTTAATTTTTTATTTTTTTAAAGAAATCATTTAATAATTTTTAGAAAAGAAAAAAAAAAAAAAACTGTTTACACTCATCTCATATTTGTTTCTTTCTCCCGATCTCTCTACAAATTGGGAACTCAACCGTTTTAAAATTTAATTCAATATATATATTTAATTTGTAATTATTTTTTTATTGTTTATTCTTAAACCCTCCTAATTATTTTTAACCGTTATTTTAAGAAATATATATTGAAACTAAGTTGTAAAACTTAATTAAATATTTGAAAATAAATAAATAGTTTTCTTTATGAATTAAATTTTAACAAATAAACACAAGAATCTAACCCAACGTAAAAATTTGATGGTTGTGTTCATGCATTCTGGGGATACCCCTATCCCATCACAAGGGTAAGGATGCGTACATCCAATGGCAGGACAACGATCGTTATGGGATAAGGGTATCCCCCTAGATGCATGAACACACATAATGCATGAGGTCCCTCCTACTTCTACGTTTATCATTAATGATCATAACCCCCTGTCACGTTCCATACTTCATGTCATTCTCATTTTCAATTCACATTTCATACATATTCCTATCGGGGTTATGATTCCAGACAATTCATGCTGTTTACATTCACATATTCCATACAATCATGCCATAATCATTCACGAACCACATATCGTCACATGCATAACATATCACATCAAACTAAGCAGCATACATGGCATACATTCACGTTCAATTAGAGAGCGACGCGTGTGCAGGGGTCTCGGGTCGAGGTGCGAGTTATCGGATCGCTTGCGGGTCTCGGGCCGTATGCGTGTGACGGGCCATTCGCGGGTGACGGGCCATGCGCGCGTTAGGCACTTTTAGAATATCAATTATAGAAATAACTAGAATGTTCATAAGTATTAAAACTTAATGAGTTTGAATACTAACCTTTTGTAGTTCAAATTTCTTTTTCCTCACGAACCGATTTCGAACCACCACTAGTGTCTTCTCCACTATCCTTCGGTCTTAGAACGGGATTGTGGAATCTGGAGAGTGACTAAACTTGGGAGGGATTTTTTATATATGAAGAGAGTGTTTGTGAGAGGTTTTTCTCAAGGTTTTTCACCAACAAGAAGAAGTTTCATGTATTATGATCACTCTATTTATAGAGTCATGTTTGCATGTTCATGCAAATTTGAGATCACCAAATTTTGACCCTCAAAATTCCACTCAAATGTTTGGGATTATGTGGCAAGCATGCATGCTTGAGTTAACCAAATTTTGACACTTAAAATTCCACTCAAATTTGTGGGGTTTATTTGGCAAGCATGCAAGTTTGGTTAAACCAAATTTTGACACCTCAAAATTCCACTAACATGGATTTTTCAATTAAATGAAGTCAACATTTTGACTTTCTTCATTTTGATTCAACAATCAATTTGAATTATTAATTACAAATTAAAGTAATATTAAATGATTAATTAAACTATTTTATTAATATTTAATATTAATTCAAATGTCAATTCCAATTAATTCCGACACATATTTGATTAAGATATTTAAATCTTATTTAAATATCTCTGATTCTCTCTTTTTGTTTAATTCGTAAATAAAACAAAAATGCGGTTAAATATATCATATATATGTAGCGCATTCTCCCTAATTTGAATTCGAACACTTCGAACTCACTCGTCACACTGTTCTATGGTTTAGTCCGATATGAGCTAGCAGAGGGACCTAATGGACCTATAGATCATGGGCTCCAATGATCCAAGATTAACCGGTTAAACTCATTAACCTTGTTAACCAACATTCGTTAACTACTAAGACATTCCACTATAGCCTAGTAGTTGCACTCCCCTCACTATAGATATATTTCTGTCCATTTGATATAACCATGATTAGTAAGTCGATCCTTCACATGTTGTTCGTAACTAGAGCTGGGCTAATTTACCGTTTTACCCCTGAAGTTACTTCTTGTTTCTTATGTCTCACTGATCCTCTAATGAACAACTGGTTTGTGGTCCAACCAGTAAACTGGATCCCTCTCAGGCCAATGAGAGGGTGGGGCCCCTTGTTCAAGACCTGGAGTCAGTACTTAAGGGAACTACCTCTCTTCTATCCCTAAAAGTGAGTAGGAGTGAATTCCATCTTGCACCCCACGTCCCCAGTCATTTACCCAGTCTTACCCCTGAAATGGGAGGCCTATTGAGTCGGCGAACTTGAGCCACTCTCACCCATGCAAATCTAAGGATAATTTCGAATAAACAGGAGTTCATGGTTAGCTCAGGATTAAGATCGAGTTACCTAGGTCATCGAATGAAAATAAAATCAGTCTCAACAGTAAACGACATTATAAAGTGAGAGTGACCTTTTCTCATGGTCCGATCTTATGCAATACTCATTGCATAGGACGCCCCCACTCACATGTCTCCACATGTACAATTTAAGTGATCACATTGTTTATATCATATACAAAAGTGAGCCGCATCCATAGTGTCCTAAGAATAAGGTACTCAGCCTTATCCTTATACTATAGATCATTTTGACTATATACTTGAACTTGATCAACTCTTATGTCTCTACATATAGTTCACGTAATCATACTATAGCCAGAGTGTTCTTAGTTTATTGGATTTAGATTAATGATCATAAAGTTCACTTTATTCAATAACAATCTTTACTGAATAAACAACAATAATAACTTTATTGAAAATAGAATATGTTTTTGTTTACAAACCATGAGTTTTAGGACATAAAACCCAACAAACTTTCACTTGGACTAAAACTCTAGTGGGGTTTTATAACATTGAGTAGAGAGAAAGACATAAATACAATAAACTAGGTCATCACATACTCATGCCTTTTCTCCCACTTTCCTTAGATTACATAACTCGTAGTCCTAGACTCACTAGGTGCCCTTCAAACACTTTAGCCGTGAGGGGTTTTGTAAATGGATCAGCAATGTTGTTCTCTGAAGCTATTTGTGTGACGATCACATCTCCTCGTTGCACAATCTCCCTTATGAGATGATATTTGTGCTCAATATATTTTCCTCGCTTATGGCTTCTTGGTTCTTTTGAATTTGCAACTGCTCCACTGTTATCACAATAAAGAGTGACGACAAGAAGCATATCTATAACGACTTCCAAATCAGTTAAGAACTTCCTAAGCCATACAAATTCTTTCGCTGCTTCACAAGCAGCAACATACTCAGCCTCCATGGTGGAATCAGCAATGCAACCTTGTTGTATGCTTCTCCATATTATTGCTCCTCCGTTCAGAGTGAAGACAGAACCTGATGTCGATTTCCTCGAATTTACATCGGTTTGAAAATTTGAGTTAGTGTACGGTGCTAAAGATCAGATCCTTAGCACCGTACATTAGCATATAGTCCCTCGTTCTCCTAAGATACTTGAGGATATTCTTAACGACATTTCAATGAGCACGTCCCGGATTGGATTGATATCTGCTGACAATTCCCATAGCATAGCATACGTTGGGTCGGGTACACAGCATGGCATACATCAGACTACTGACTGCTAATGCATAGGGAATGTGTCTCATATCCTCAACTTCTTGAGGTTTCTTAGGACTTTGTTCCTTCAACAAATGAACTTCATGCCTGAAAGATAATAATTCATTCTTGAAGTCCTACATCTTATATCGAATCAATATTTTGTCGATGTACGATGCCTGAGACAATGCTAGTGATTTGTTCTTAAGATTCTGAACAATTTGGATTCCAAGAACAAACCGAGCCTCTCCCAAATCTTTCATTTGGAATTGTGTCGCTAGCCAATGCTTAATGTCAGATAGAAATCCCACATCATTTCCAATGAGTAAGATATTGTCAATGTACAACACCAGGAAAGCTACTGTAGAGTTGACTAAAAACACAAGGTTCGTCAACATTCTGTTTAAAACCATAAGATTTGATCGCAGTATCAAACTTTATATTCCAGGATCGAGATGCTTGCTTCAACCCATAAATGGATCTTTTAAGCTTGCAAACCCGTTGCTCGTCATCCTATTCAATGAACCCCTCTAGTTGAGCCATATAGATACTCTCTTCAAGATTTCCGTTTAGAAAGGCTGTCTTAACATCTATTTGTCAAATTTCATAATCATAAAATGTGGCAATAGACAAGAGTATTCTAATCGATTTAAGCATAGCAACAGGAGAGAAGGTTTCTTCATAGTCCACCCCCTCTCTTTGGGTATAACCCTTTGCTACTAGTTGAGCTTTAGAGGTCTGTACCTTACCGGTTTGGTCTCGTTTCCTCTTATAGATCCATTTCCAACCAATAGGTTTTACCCCATCTGGTTGATCTAAGTTCCAAAACTGAATTGAAGTACATTGACTCCATTTTAAGATTCATGGCTTTAATCCACTGATCTCTATCTTTATCATTCATTGACTGTTTATAGGTCAATGGATCCTCAATGCCATCATCAGGTATGATGACTTGAGTTTCTGCCAAACCCAAGTAACGATCTGGTTGAGTTATAACCCTCCCACTACGTCAAGGCATTCTCAACTCTTGAGAAGGATGTGATTGACTAGAAGTGTCAGCTTCATCAACAACTCTTGTTGAAGGACCAGCTTGATCAACAACTCTTGTTGTTTTATCAGTAGCTTCTTTAGAAATCTCACTTAATACTAGTTTGCTGCGAGGTTGATGATTTCTTACGTGGTCTTCCTCTAAGAATGTAGCAATTGTTGATACAAACACTCTATTTTCTTGAAGGTCATAAAACAAACCACCTTTCGTCTCTTTGAGGTATCCTACGAATAGATATAATTTTGAACGACGTTCTAATTTCTTGGGGTTTTGCAACAATGCATGTGCTGGACATCCTCAAATTCTGAAGTGACGTAAACTACCTTATGCCCCGGGCATGTTCTGCCAACACACCATCTTCAAAACATGGGGCTGGCCCAAGGATGGCCCAATGGCGTCACCACAACGTCACACGCTCAACGAGGTTCATGTTGGACGCCCGAAGGCACCCAACTCCACCCCACCTTGCATGCTTTGTCGTCGTACCAACCATCAACCATCCTCAAGTCAGCCCAAGTTAAAAGGCCACATTCCATGCTCAACAAGTCTCATGTCGCACGCCCAAAGT
>NW_019272135.1:161467-191467 GCF_002738345.1 Cucurbita maxima | reverse complement strand
TTGCACCACGTGTAAGCATCTGGCACAAAACTCTCTTCGGCTCCGACAATAGCTTCTCGACTCCGGCAGCTTATTTGGCTCGTAAAACCTATTTCCGACCTGTTCGACACTTTCATCGAGTCTAGTGACAATGGTGTATCTTGATCGAAGGCAGTTAGAGAATTTAATGAGGTGGAAGGTTGAGGCACAACTTGACGAACTACAGTGCAAGAGTTGTATGAGAGAGAGATAGAGGGACGGTGGTAGGGCTGAGCAACGCTAAGCAATAAGTAACTAACCCCAACTTGCTCTTAGATTTCAAATGGTTTGACATGAAATGAGCTACTCTTTCTACCAAACCTCAAAACACCTCTTCTTTTATCTACTTTGTGTTGTTTATATCATTCTTCTAATCTTTTGGATAGCATTACTCGTAACTTGTACTAACAGAATGCTTAATAATTTGTGTTTTACTACCTCATTTTAGTAAGCAAAGATTCTGCACCTTTTTTTCCATGTCGATGATTGCCTGATAGCTATTATTATATGAGCATTCCATGAACGGCAAGTTGGAGGTCCAACTACCAAGAAAATCCAACATACAAACGCTTTGCATATCTTCTAAGATCTTGTTCAAACATTTTGTTTGGTCATCCATCTATGAGTAAAAGGTTGTGCTAAACTTTAGTAAACCTTAAAACTTAAAACTTCGCAAAAGATGGACATGAAACGAGGATCTCATTCCAATACAATAGAAATAGAATCTGATGTCTCACATTTGCTGGGGAGGAGAAAAAAACACCATTTATAAGGGTGTGGAAACCTTTCCCTAGCAGACGCGTTTTAAAGTCTTGAGGGGAAGCCCGAAAGAAAAAGCCCAAAGAGGACAAAATCTGCTGGCAGTAGATCTAGACTGTTACATAGAAATCCATATAATCTAACAACTTAACTTCTACAACTTATCTAAAGGTTGTCTTTTCGATTCATTTACATACTTAAATCATAAGATTAACCATTCAAGGCCTTTAGTCATTACGTTGTACCTGTAGGTTCTAAACTCAATCCAAACTTCTTGAAATCCTAGTGTGCATTGAAGCTAAGTTGAGGCATACACAAAGTTCGAGAGAACGATGCGACTTAATTATCGAAGACAAGCTTGAAGAGAGCCATGTAGGACCTCGAGCCAAAACCTCAGAAGTTAGGATCTTGAAATCCTAGTGTGCATTGAAGCTAAGTTGAGGCATACACAAAGTTCGAGAGAACGATGCGACACAATTATCGAAGACAAGCTTGAAGAGAGCCATGTAGGACTTCGAGCCAAAACCTCAGAAGTTAGGATTTCAATATGAGTTTCGACATGCCGCTTGGGAATTAAGCAACTTGATATACAAAATATAATTTACTCCATTTTATACCGGTTGTTCATTGCTATATAAAATAATTTTTTTTTTTTTTTTGCTCAACAATGTTTTTTTTAATATAACTTAATCACTGCGAAATTAAAATATCTTATGCTTAATGGACTCACTATACAACAAGTAACTGAAGCAGCCACAAGCACTGGCAATTAGGTGGTCTTACTAGTAAGTAGGCATCATGTCATCACATATAACGAACGTGAAAATTAGGTGGTCTTACTTTTGTCCTGAGCATGAAAAAAGTGATAAAAAAATAGAACAACGAGACCCTATAAAAAATTTCAATTTTCAAATAAATATAATTCGCTTTCGCACTTTACCATAATTTTAATGACAACAATAATAGAATCCAAATCGCAAACAACCAAACAAAAATAATCACGAGGAACCAGATACTCGAGATAGAGAGTCAACCCTTTCAAATGGTTAGGTTGGAATATAAACTAAAAATCAAATTAAAAAAAACGGAAAGAAAATATTGTTATAGTAAGATATATTAGATCGCTAAATAATCGATTAAAGAACGAAAAAGACGTTTATGCAGTTATGCAGATTTACCTATGGAAACAGATTTACGTGAAGAGAGATGTCGTCTGTAGAAGCAGATTTACGTGATGAGATGTCGTCTATAGAAGCCGATTTACATGAAGAGAGATGTCGTCAGTTTTTTAAGTAAGGTTTATATTAGATCGCCAAATAATCGATTAAAGAAAGAAAATGGCCTGTACGCAGTTACGCAGATTTACTCGTAGAAAAGAATCGATTAAAAATTGGCCAAGAATATATGTGTACAGAATTATGGAGAGAACAAAAATGACTTCACGTAGTTACATCATGCAGAAGAAGACTAACGTGAAGAGAGATGTCTTCAGTTTGTTACCATAAAATACCGCCAAAGAATTGATTAAAGAACAAAAGTGGCCTGTACACAATTACTCAGATTTACATGTAGAAACAAATTTATTTGAAGAAAGATGTCATAGGAGCAAATCAGGTAAGTCGCCTTACTATCGACATGGTTAGATTTGATGTTGTGTCAATACATTCCCCGTGGTTTTGCACGTGCCATATATTTGATATATATGAATTGTTTATGAAACGATATGACTATAATATGATATGCATACGTTACGGTATGTGAATGGTTAGAAATGGGAATAAAACATTATTTATAAAAATGTGGAAAACTTGGACGGTTACATTACCCAATATACAATAGCTCAACTTAGCACTTCATTGGTACAAATAGTAACTCTTTTTTTAGTCATCTTATCTTTATAATTTCTCTCATTTAAACCGTGTCTCGTTTCATTCATATACCTCCTCTTTATTCGGGTGTAACAAAAATATTTTCCACAAACAAATTTAAGAATTTATATATGAATGCTGGATTACCACAAAGTCATTTCTTATCGATTAAAATTAGAATATTCTTAAATTTTTATATTTTAAATACTAATAATAATAAAGTTCCCTATGGAATAAGATAAAGTTGAGAAAGAACCATCCATCTTATGAATCAATGGCTGACATTTGTTTTTCCATCTTATGATTCTTATAAATAAATACTATCAAGAAAAAATAAAACTTCCATCGAAGAGAGGCAAATGAAAGACTTTTATAAAAATTTTCGTAGAATGAAGTTTGGTAAGCAAAAAGGATAAAAAGGTCGTTTATCGAATTTCTAAGTAACATTTTTAATTTTTAATTCCTTATCTTGAGGGAATTTCAAGATGCTAGTGAGAAATGACCTAGAAGAAATGAAGAATTTTTATGGAAATTATGGATTTTTGGAGGAAAAATAATAATAAAATATTCAAAAAGTGGCAAATTACCAAAATACCCTTAAAGTTAAGGATAATTACGGATTTGCCATTCTGCTAAAAATCCGATCCTTCACTATGCCTTCTACACAAAATCCTTCAAATCTCGACTCTCAGCCGTTCAATCTCCCCCATACTTGAATATATTCAGAAAACTCACGGATCATCACATCCAACAGCTAGGATTCAAAACCAAAGTCGGTGAGGCTGTGATCGGAGTAGATATTTCTGACGAATTTTCTAGAAAATTCAACCGATAATTCACGATGAATCTAGAGCTCCCAATGCCGGTTTATGCTTTCCCTATAAATTCTGAAGTTGGGGCAATAGTTTGGAATAAGAGTCAAGCAAGGGAGAGCTCCCAATCGTAGGCAATAAGCGTTTAGATTTTGGGTCTCCTACTCTCGGGTTTCTTCCAAATTTGAGAGCAATTCTCAACCATTTCCTTTCAAACTTGTTCCTCTAGTTTCTAAACAATATTACCCACAAGTGCTATGAAGGAATAGGGTTCGGAAAGTGCCTAGAAACCATTCCCCCAATCCAATCCGCCATTAAAGAGCTTCAAGGAAAACTCAAAATTCAAATCAGAGGATACACAAAATTCGTCGAGCAAGAACAATCTCAATAAGTTTCTGCACCTTCAAGGAATGTTTTCATTGAAGACCACGAAGAGAAATAACCTCAGAAACGATTCCAATTGAAGAAAATTCGTTTCGTGTTCAAATTGTGGGTAAGTGTCGAATTCCTATCTATGACCTCTTTTCCTTCAAATAAAGGATTCCTTTAGCTTAAGAGGAAAAAGATGAGTAACTTTGATGAAGGAATCAAGAGCTGAAACGTCTAAGAACAAGATACCTAAGAGATTGAAAATCGGAGGTGTCATGTAACTTGCAGACCGAGAGTGATTTCTCAAATTAAGGTCCCACACTCAAAGTTGTTCCTCGAAACCAATTTCTTAAGCTTGAGGAAAGAATAAGGAAGAAGTTCCATGAAGAAATCGAGCCTTGAAAACCCTTAGAATCGGCTACCCAATAAGAAATCCTTTGTTTTTACTCCAGCGAGAAATTATATTTTGGACGAACTTTGGAAGCGAATATCTAAGGCTACGATCCACGAAAAGGTATGAAATCAATCCATAGCTCTTCCTTGTAATACCCTCTTTAAGTTTCATGAAGAACTCGAGGGGAGAAACGGCATGATCGGAGCTGGGGAGGGCGAGTTTCAGACGGCGGCGCGAAAGATCACGCACGTCTTCTTCCCATCGGGAGGAAGAAGACGATGACGTGGCCGGTTCAATTGAACCGGCCATGTCAACCAAAAACTTGACCCCTCGATTTTTCTAAAATTTAACCCTCTTCTAGAATGGTTCTCAGAAAAATCTTTATGGTTCCAGAAACTAGACACAATAAGAAGTCTGTGGAAGAAAATTGAAGGTAATTCAGGTATCGGAAGATCATGAACAGAGGTCCCGAACGTCGACAACGCGGTAAATAGCCACCTTGCACTTTTTCGTTAAGAAATACTTGTAGGAATCGCTTGGATTTCCATATGAACCCTAAAACAAGTATGAATTTCGGATATATGAAAGAAAAGCTCAAAGAACCATGAGTTAAGGCCCTAAATCGATCAAAATACTCGGGAATTAGGGAACGTTAAAATAAGTGACTAGATGAACTCTGCTCTAATAGCCCAAAAAAAAAAATCATAAATAATGAAATAAATAAAGAAATAAAGAAATAAAAATAATTATAAAAAAAATGAAAATGGCCTTTATGGAGTTGAGATTCATGGGAGATTTAAGTGAAGATAGAATTGAACAATAAGGTATATATTAAATCTTCGTTTTCTTTTTAGTCTTTTTTTAAGAAATCATAGCCAATTATAGTTAGATTTTCATTAAATTATTATAATCGTTTAGTTTTGAGTTAGAAACTAAATGTCAGTCATTTATACGAATTCTAGTAAATCACGTTATATTAGTAATATTAGATTAAATTTATATCCGTAGCAAATGAATAGATTAAAAATAAAATGACCAAGAAAATTTGTGAACAAAAGGAAACACCAAGATAAGGAAAGATTTGGAAATAGGGATCCACTATAAATTTGGAATACATGAGAACAAAATTAGAAGGCAACAGAGTAAATACCCATAAAAAAAAAAAGGAAGATTCTGTAATTAAAACATAAATTAAATAAAAAAGCATAAACTAAATACAGAAAAAAGTAAATATAAGAGTAGACCCAAGTAATAATTTTATAGAATTCAAACTTGAAATTGATGTCATGGGCTCAAATAGGTTTACGGATTTCAAAGGACATAATCGAACTTTCATTAAGGATATATTCGTGACAACAACTTAAGTTAACCAGGTAAGCGGCCTTACTATCGGCATGGTTAAATTTAATGTTCACACGTGCCTGTGGTTCTGCACGTGTCATATATACTAATATGTGTGAATTATCTGTGAATCAATATGCTTATATTATGTTTATGTTATGCTATAATATGTGAATTGTATGATAATATTTATGGTGTGATGTGTTCAATGATATGTTTGATATATGATACGAGAAGGATGCACTAAATGTAATGTAACGATAGAAGTAAGATGTATTCACGAAACATTAAGGTTAGGTTATGCCTAGACAAGAATAAAATAAAACAACTTCCTTTTAAATAAAACAACTTCCTTTTAAATAAAACCTTCCTTTTAATCGACCAATGTTAACCGCATGACTAGACAAGAATAAAATAAAACAACTTCCTTTTAAATAAAACAACTTCCTTTTAAATAAAACCTTCCTTTTAATCGACCAATGTTAACCGCATGACTAGACAAGAATAAAATAAAACAACTTCCTTTTAAATAAAACAACTTCCTTTTAAATAAAACCTTCCTTTTAATCGACCAATGTTAACCGCATGACTAGACAAGAATAAAATAAAACAACTTCCTTTTAAATAAAACAACTTCCTTTTAAATAAAACCTTCCTTTTAATCGACCAATGTTAACCGCATGACTAGACAAGAATAAAATAAAACAACTTCCTTTTAAATCAAGAACGGCTAGTATAGACGTTACAAAACGTGATTATTCTTTCCTTGAAATCGCAAGGAAATCAAGAAGACGTTACAAAGATGAGGCGTTTCACAGATATAAAATGGGGAACTGATATCCAAACATTCCATTGTAGCAAGGAATAAGAGAAGAAACAAACATTCCATTGTAGCAAGGAATAAGAGAAGAAAAGAATGGCGGGACAAAGCTTGAGAAATCTCAAAATTGTGGTGTTCATCTTCCTAGCCCTTACTTCTGGTACTTGATCCTTCCTCCTTCTCCATGTTGATTTAGATTGACAGATAGTATTAAAAAGAAGGTTTTTGTTTGTATGAATAAGTTTGTGTTACTATTGCAGGATGGATGGTGGTGCAGACAGAGGGGCGGACATGCTATAAGCACAGCGATGCATTTATAGGACCGTGCATTGCAGCAACATGTGCTGAACTTTGCATTTCTTTTGAGAAGTGGGATGACGGATTTTGCTCGGGTGATAAATGCACTTGTACGAAGCAATGTGCTGAGTCCATGCTTTAATGGGTTTGTAATTCACCACAGTTGTTGCTATCTGAATGTAATAAGCGACTCCAATTCTACTGAATTGCACAACATGTTTACTAATCAAAGCTTCCTTCTTCCATTTTATAATTTTTATCTCAACTCGCAAGTTCAAATTGATAGAATCACAAGCTTCGTTAGTTGCGTAAATTGATGCAATCAGGTTCAAAGCTTCCTGATTCCTTAATCCTTCTTGGTTCTTCCATTCAACTATGCATTGTCATATTGATTAGGCATTTCTTAATCATTTAATTTTTTATTTTTTTAAAGAAATCATTTAATAATTTTTAGAAAAGAAAAAAAAAAACTGTTTACACTCATCTCATATTTGTTTCTTTCTCCCGATCTCTCTACAAATTGGGAACTCAACGGTTTTAAAATTTAATTCAATATATATATTTAATTTGTAATTATTTTTTTATTGTTTATTCTTAAACCCTCCTAATTATTTTTAACCGTTATTTTAAGAAATATATATTGAAACTAAGTTGTAAAACTTAATTAAATATTTGAAAATAAATAAATAGTTTTCTTTATGAATTAAATTTTAACAAATAAACACGTGAATCTAACCCAACCTAAAAATTTGATGGTTGTGTTCATGCATTTGGGGATACCCCTATCCCATCACAAGGGTAAGGATGCGTACATCCAATGGCAGGACAACGATCGTTATGGGATAAGGGTATCCCCTAGATGCATGAACACACATAATGCATGAGATCCCTCGTACTTCTACGTTTACCAATAATGATCATAACCCCCTGTCACGTTCCATACTTCATGTCATTCTCATTTTCAATTCACATTTCATACATATTCTTATCGGGGTTATGATTCCAGACAATTCATGTTGTTTACATTCACATATTCCATACAATCATGCCATAATCATTCACGAACCACATATCATCACATGCATAACATATCACATCAAACTAAGCAGCATACATGGCATACATTCACGTTCAATTAGAGAGTGACGCGTGTGTAGGGGTCTCGGGTAGAGGCGCGAGTTATCGGATCGCTCGCGGGTTTCGGGCCGTATGTGTGTGACGGGCCATTCGCGGGTGACGGGCCATGCGCGGGTTAGGCACTTTTAGAACATCAATTATAGTAAATAACTAGAATGTTCCAAATTTTGACACTCAAAATTCCAGTCAAATTTGTAAGGTTTATTTGGCTACCATGCAAGTTTGGTTAAACCAAATTTTGACACCTCAAAATTTCACTAACATGGATTTTTCAATTAAATGAAGTCAACATTTTGACTTTCTTCATTTTGATTCAACAATCAATTTGAATTATTAATTACAAATTAAAGTAATAATAAATGATTAATTAAACTATTTAATTAATATTTAATATTAATTCAAATGTCAATTCTAATTAATTCCGACACATATTTGATTAAGATATTTAAATCTTATTTAAATATCTCTGATTCTCTTTTTTTTGTTTAATTCGTAAATAAAACAAAAATGCGGTTAAATATATCATATATATGTAGCGCATTCTCCCTAATTTGAATTCGAACACTTCGAACTCACTCGTCACACTGTTCTATGGTTTAATCCGATATGAGCGAGCAGAGGGACCTAATGGACCTATAGAACATGGGCTCCAATGATCCAAGATTAACCGGTTAAACTCATTAACCTTGTTAACCAACATTCGTTAACTAATAAGACATTCCACTATAGCCTAATAGTTGCACTCCCCTCACTATAGATATATTTTTGTCCATTTGATATAACCATGATTAGTAAGTCGATCATTCACATGTTGTTCGTAACTAGAGCTGGGCTAATTTACCGTTTTACCCCTGAAGTTACTTCTTGTTTCTTATGTCTCGTTGATCCTCTAATGAACAACTGGTTTGTGGTCCAACCAGTAAACCAGATCCCTCTCAGGCCAATGAGAGGGTGGGGCCCCTTGTTCAAGACCTGGAGTCAGTACTTAAGGGAACTACATCTCTTCTATCCCTAAAAGTGAGTAGGAGTGAATTCCATCTTGCACCCCACGTCCCCAGTCATTTACCCAGTCTTACCCCTGAAATGGGAGGCCTATTGAGTCGGCGAACTTGAGCCACTCTCACCCATGCATATCTAAGGATAATTTCGAATAAACAGGAGTTCATGGTTAGCTCAGGATTAAGATCGAGTTACCTAGGTCATCGAATGAAAATAAAATCAGTCTCAACAGTAAACGACATTATAAAGTGAGAGTGACTTTTCTCATGGTCCGATCTTATGCAATACTCATTGCATAGGACGCCCCCACTCACATGTCTCCACATGTACAATTTAAGTGATCACATTGTTTATATCATATACAAAAGTGAGCCGCATCCATAGTGTCCTAAGAATAAGGTACTCAGCCTTATCCTTATACTATAGATCATTTTGACTATATATTTGAACTTGATCAACTCTTATGTCTCTACATATAGTTCACGTAATCATACTATAGCCAGAGTGTTCTTAGTTTATTGGATTTAGATTAATGATCATAAAGTTCACTTTATTCAATAACAATCTTTACTGAATAAACAACAATAATAACTTTATTGAAAATAGAATATGTTTTTGTTTACAAACCATGAGTTTTAGGACATAAAACCCAACAAACTCCCACTTGGACTAAAACTCTAATGGGGTTTTATAACATTGAGTAGAGAGAAAGACATAAATACAATAAACTAGGTCATCACATACTCATGCCTTTTCTCCCACTTGCCCTAAATTACATAACTCATAGTCCTAGACTCACTAGGTGCCATTCAAACACTTTAGCCGTGAGGGGTTTTGTAAATGGATCAGCAATGTTGTTCTCTGAAGCTATTTGTGTGACGATCACATCTCCTCGTTGCACAATCTCCTTTATGAGATGATATTTGCGCTCAATATGTTTTCCTCGCTTATGGCTTCTTAGTTCTTTTGAATTTGCAACTGCTCCATTGTTATCACAATAAAGAGTGATGGGAAGATGCATATCTGGAACGACTTCCAAATCAGTTAAGAACTTCCTAAGCAATACAAATTCTTTCGCTGCTTCACAAGCAGCAATATACTCAGCCTCCATGGTGGAATCATCAATGCAGCCTTATTGTATGCTTCTCCATATTATTGCTCCTTCATTCATAGTGAAGACAGATCCTGATGTCGATTTCCTCGAATTTACATCGGTTTAAAAATCTGAGTCAGTGTACGGTGCTAAGGATCAAATCCTTAGCACCGTACATTGGCATATAGTCCCTCGTTCTTCTAAGATACTTGAGGATATTCTTAACGACAGTCCAATGAGCACGTCCTGGATTGGATTGATATCTGCTGACAATTCCCACAGCATAGCATACGTCGTGTCGGGTACACAGCATGGCATACATCAGACTATCGACCGCTGATGCATAGGGAATGTGTCTCATATCCTCAACTTCTTGAGGTTTCTTAGAACTTTGTTCCTTCAACAAATGAACTTCATGCCTGAAAGGTAATAATTCTTTCTTGAAGTCTTGCATCTTATATCGAATCAATATTTTGTCGATGTACGATGCCTGAGACAATGCTAGTGATTTGTTCTTGCGATTCCGAACAATTTGGATTCCAAGAACAAACTGAGCCTCTCCCAAATCTTTCATTTGGAATTGTGTCGCTAGCCAATGCTTAATGTCAAATAGAAATCCCACATCATTTCCAATGAGTAAGATATTGTCAACGTACAACACCAGGAAAGCTACTGTACAGTTGACTATCCTTTTATAAACACAAGGTTCGTCAACATTCTGTTTAAAATCATAAGATTTGATTGCAGTATCAAACTTTATATTCCAGGATCGAGATGCTTGCTTCAACCCATAAATGGATCTTTTAAGCTTGCAAACCCTTTGCTCGTGATCCTGTTCAATGAACCCCTCTAGTTGAGCCATATAGATACTCTCTTCAAGATTTTCGTTTAGAAAGGCTGTCTTAACATCTATTTGTCAAATTTCATAATCATAAAATGTGGCAATAGACAAGAGTATTCTAATCGATTTAAGCATAGCAACAGGAGAGAAGGTTTCTTCATAGTCCACCCCCTCTCTTTGGGTATAACCCTTTGCTACTAGTTGAGCTTTAAAGGTTTGTACCTTACCGGGTTGGTCTCGTTTCCTCTTATAGATCCATTTGAAACCAATAGGTTTTACCCCATCTGGTTGATCTGCAAGTTCCAAAACTTAATTGAAGTACATTGACTCCATTTTAAGATTCATGGCTTTAATCCACTGATCTCTATCTTTATCATTCATTGCCTGTTTATAGGTCAATGGATCCTCAATGCCATCATCAGGTATGATGACTTGAGTTTCTGCCAAACCCAAGTAACGATCGGGTTGAGTTATAACCCTCCAACTACGTCAAGGCATTCTCAACTCTTGAGAAGGATGTGATTGACAAGAAGTGTCAGCTTCATCAACAACTCTTGTTGAAGAACCAGCTTGATCAACAACTCTTGTTGTTTTATCAGTAGCTTCTTTAGAAATCTCACTTAATATTAGTTTGCTGCGAGGTTGATGATTTCTTACGTGGTCTTCCTCTAAGAATGTAGCAATTGTTGATACAAACAATCTATTTTCTTGAAAGTCATAAAACAAACCACCTTTCGGCTCTTTGAGGTATCCTACGAATAGATATAATTTTGAACGACGTTCTAATTTCTTGCGGTTTTGCAACAACGCATGTGCTGGACATCCTCAAATTCTAAAGTGACGTAAACTACCTTATGCCCCAGGCATGTTCTGCCAACACACCACCTTCAAAACATGGGGCTGGCCCAAGGATGGCCCAATGGCGTCACCACAACGTCACACGCTCAACGAGGTTCATGTTGAACGCCCGAAGGCACTAAACTCCACCCCACCTTGCATGCTTTGTCGTCGTACCAACCATCAACCATCCTCAAGTCAGCCCAAGTTAAAAGGCCACATTCCATGCTCAACAAGTCTCATGTCGCACGCCCAAAGTCATTTGACACTGCCCCACCAAGCATGTTCTGCCACCACACAGCCTTCAAAACATAGGGCTAGCCCAAGGAAGGAAGGCATACCACAACAACGTCCCACACTCAACGAGGATCATGCCGCATGCTCGAAGGCACCTAGCTCCACCCCACTTTGCATGTTTCATCATCGTACCAGCAGCCATCCACAGTCCAAACACCAGAGATTCCCAGTTAGAAGGCAACATTGCAACATTCCGTGCTCAACGAGGCTCATGTCGCACGCCCAAAGGCACCCGATTCCAACCAGCCGAACATGTTCTGGCACCACACGCCTTCAAAACATAGGGCTGGCCCAAGGCTGGCCGAGCATCACCACAACGTCACACACTCAACGAGGTTCATGCTGCACGCCCAAAGGCACCCGACTCCACCCCACCTTGCATGTTTCATCATCGTACCAGCCATCAACCATCCTCAAGCCAGCCCAAGTTAGAAGGAAACATCGCAACATTCCATTCTCAACAAGGCTCATGTTGCACGCCCAAAGGCGCACCCGACACTACCTCACTGTGCAAGTTTCGCCACCGCACCACTGCCATCAACCGCCCTCGTTCGCCAACCACCACCCCCACACCCCAAGCATATGCCCACGTGCGGCACATAGTGCTTGGGGCATGGGGGTGGCGGAAGATATATGGGGTACCCCCGTGCCCAGCCAATGCAGATGAGTCACCCCCCTATATAGTACATTTTTTAGGCATTTTTGGTCTGCCAGGCCTAGATACGATTTTTCTGAGTCGTCATACGACCAAATATATCAAGTTTTAGAATGTTGTTTTCCATGAACTCGATTGATTCATGAATTGGACATTCTAATGGATCTATAAATCAAGTTTCATAATTTTTCAACAACCAAATTTTTTTAATGAATTTTTAAATATTAAATAATAAGAAATTAGAAAAAATAGCTAGAGTTGTCAAAAAAATCTGAAATTTCGTGGGAATCATGTTTTCATGTTTCTTAGCTCCTAGAAAAAAAATTACAACAAACCGATCACTCCACATGTACTTTCACATTTAATGGGTGATGGATGGGGCACAGGCGCGGGCGCGTGCACAGCAGAATGCGGAGGGGGCGCGCGGGAGAATGCTGGCGGGGCAGGGGGCATGCGCGCGCGGAAGCACGCTGGCGAGGTGGGGCGGGGGGCACGCGCGCGCTAGAGAACGAGGATGGGGCGGGGCGGGAGAGAGCACGCACGGGGGCAAGCAGGNTCAGTTATCCCTGTGGTAACCTTTCTGACACCTCTAGCTTCAAATTCCGAAGGTCTAAAGGATAGATAGGCCACTTTCACGGTTCGTGCGTACTGGAAATCAGAATCAAACGAGCTTTTACCCTTTTGCTCCACACGAGATTTCTGTTCTCGTTGAGCTCATCTTAGAACACCTGCGTTATCTTTTAACAGATGTGCCGCCCCAGCCAAACTCCCCACCTGACAATGTCTTCCGCCCAGATCGACCCACCGAGGTAGGCCTTGGGTCGAAAAGAGGGGCAGTACCCCGCTTCGGATTCACGGAATAAGTAAAATAACGTTAAAAGTAGTGGTATTTCACTTTTGCCTTTTGGCTCCCACTTATCCTACACCTCTCAAGTAATTTCACAAAGTCGGACTAGGGTCAAGCTCAATAGGGTCTTCTTTCCCCGCTGATTCATCCAAGCCCGTTCCCTTGGCTGTGGTTTCGCTGGATAGTAGACAGGGATAGTGGGAATCTCGTAAACCCATTCATGCGTGCCACTAATTAGATGACGAGACATTTGGCTACCTTAAGAGAGACATAGTTACTCCCGTCGTTTATCCGCGCTTTGTTGAATTTCTTCACTTTGACATTCAGAGCACTAGGCAAAAATCACATTAAGTTAGCATCCGCAGGGACCATCACAATGCTTTGTTTTAATTAAACAGTCGGATTCCCCTTGTCCGTACCAATTCTGAGTTGACTGTTCGACGCCCGGGGAAGGCCCCCGAAGGAGCCGTTCCCAGTCCATCCCCCGGCCGGCACGCAGCGACCCGCTCTCGCCGCGGGAGCAGCTCGAGCAGTCCACCAACAGCCGATGGGTTCGGGACTGGGTCCCCCGTGCCCAGCACTCAGAGCCAATCCTTTTCCCGAGGTTACGGATCCATTTTGTCGACATCCCTTGCCTACATTGTTCCATCGACCAGAGGTTGTTCACCATGGAGACCTGATGCGGTTATGAGTACGACTGGGCGTGGGAGGCACTCGGTCCTCTAGATTTTCAAGGGCCGCTAGGAGACACCACGCGACGTGCGATGCTCTTCCAGTCGCGGGACCCTACCTCCGGCTGAGCCATTTCCAGGGTGGGCAAGCTGTTAAATAGAAAAGATAACTCTTCCCGAGGCCCCCGCCTACGTCTCTGGACTCCCTAACGTTGTCGTCAGCCGCCACGTCCCGGTTTAGAAATTTTAACCCGATTCCCTTTCAAAGCTCGCGCTATTGCGCTATCAGACGAGCTTCCCCCGTCTCTTAGGATCGACTAACCCGTGTGCAAGTGTCGTTCACATGGAACCTTTCCCCTCTTTGGCCTTCAAAGTTCTCATTTGAATATTTGCTACTACCACCAAGATCTGCACCGATGGTCGCTCCGCCCGGGCTCACGCCCAAGGTTTTGCAGTGACCACCACGCCCTCCTACTCATCGGGGCCTAGCACTTGCCCCGACGGCCGGGTATAGGTCACGCGCTTCAGCACCATCTATTTTCGGGGCTAGTTGATTCGGCAGGTGAGTTGTTACACACTACTTAGCGGATTTTGACTTCCATGACCACCGTCCTGCTGTCTTAATCGACCAACACCCTTTGTGGGATCTAGGTTAGCGCGTAGTTAGGCATTGTAACCCAGCTTCCGGTTCATCCCGCATCGCCAGTTCTGCTTACCAAAAATGGCCCACTTGGAGCTCTCGATTCTGTTGCATGGCTCAACAAAGCAGTCATGCCATCCTACCTATTTAAAGTTTGAGAATAGGTCGAGGGCGTTGCGCCCCCGATGCCTCTAATCATTGGCTTTACCCGATAGAACTCGCACGCGGGCTCAAGCTATCCTGAGGGAAACTTCGGAGGGAACCAGCTACTAGACGGTTCGATTAGTCTTTCGCCCCTATACCCAAGTCAGACAAACGATTTGCACGTCAGTATCACTGCGGGCCTCCACCAGAGTTTCCTCTAGCTTCGCCCCGCTCAGGCATAATTCACCATCTTTCGGGTCTCGACAGGCATGCTCACACTCGAACCCTTCTCAAAAGATCAAGGTCGGTTGGTGGTGCAACCCACAAAGGGATCCGACCAGTCAGCTTCCTTGTGCCTTACGGGTTTACTCGCCCGTTAACTCGCACACATGTCAGACTCCTTGGTTCGTGTTTCAAGACGGGTCGAATGGGGAGCCCACAGGCCGATGCCAGGAGCACGCAGATGCCGAAGCACGCCAAAAGGCGCATGCTGCCAGCCACGATCGGGACGACGACGTCTCCACAAGCGTAACAAAGGCCTGGGCTTTGGCCGCCATCTCATTCCGCATCGGTCCATGCCCCAATTCGATTGGCGGACTGGCTTATCACCTTTCCACATCCGAGTGGGGCACATCACCGGCCCCCATCCGCTTCCCTCCCGACAATTTCAAGCACTATTTGACTCTCTTTTCAAAGTCCTTTTCATCTTTCCCTCGCGGTACTTGTTTGCTATCGGTCTCTCGCCCATATTTAGCCTTGAACAGAATTTACCTCCCAATTGGGACTGCATTCCCAAACAATCCGACTCGTTGACAGCGCCTAGAGGTGTGACAGGGTCCGAGCATAACGGGGCTCTCACCCTCTCTGGCGCCCCCTTCCAGGGGACTTGTGTCCGGTCCATCGCTGAGGACGCTTCTCCAGACTATAATTCGAACGTCGAGGGCGCCCGATTCTCAAGCTGGGCTCTTCCCACTTCGCTCGCCGTTACTAAGGGAATCCTTATAAGTTTCTTTTCCTCTGCATATTAATATGTTTAAACTCAGCGAGTAGTCCCGCCTGACCTGGGGTCTCGTCGAGAGCATCGTCTTTGGGGACAATGTTCAAAGGGTCAACATAAGATTCCTCCCTCCCTCCCTCACTCACAAAAAGGAGGCACCCAAGCTGTGATCTAGACATGATACCGAGGTTGAATCAACCACCGTAGTGTCACGACAACAGATGCCGAGGACTCAATTTTAAGCCATTCGTGCGACGGTGCACACGGGAGGCCAACATGTGCCCCTGCCAATGCAACAAACCTAAGTGGTTGTTGTATGTGGGGGACGCGATGCGTGACGCCCAGGCAGACGTGCCCACGGCCAGAAGGCTCCGGGCGCAACTTGCGTTCAAAGACTCGGTGGTTCACGAGATCCTGCAATTCACACAAAGTATCGCATTTCACTACGTTCTTCATCGATGAGAGAGCCGAGATATCCATTGTCGAGAGTCGTTGTGAATAATACGACAAGAATGCTTTGCCCCCCTCACACCAAGATCGGGGCAAGGGGAAAGCTTATACGTTTGAGATCCTTGGCGCGACTTGCGCCAGTTTTTGCTTGGGCATCAGAGGGTGCATGAATGCTCCCCCCGACACAAAAAGTTTGTAAACACGTTCATGGGTCGTTTGATGTTTAGGCATCGACAATGATCCTTCCGCAGGTTTACCTACGGAAACCTTGTTACGACTTCTCCTTCCTCTAAATGATAAGCTTCAGTGGACTTCTCGCGACGTCGCAGGTAGCGAACCGCCCATGTCGCCACGATCTGAACACTTCATCGGACCATTCAATCGGTAGGAGTGACGGACGGTGTGTACAAAGGGCAGGGACATAGTCAAGTCGAGCTAATGACTCGCGCTTACTAGGAATTCCTCGTTAAAGACCAAAAATTGCAATGATCTATCCTTTAAGTTTCAGCCTTGCGACCATACTCCCCCCGGAACCCAAAGACTTTGATTTCTCATAAGGTGCTGGCGGAGTCCTTAAAGCAACATCTGCCAATCCCTGGTCGACATCGTTTATGATTGAGACTAGGACGGTATCTGATCGTCTTCGAGCCCCTAACTTTCGTTCTTGATTAATGAAAACATCCTTGGCAAATGCTTTCGCAGTTGTTCGTCTTTCATAAATTCAAGAATTTCACCTCTGACTATGAAATACGAATGCCCTGACTGTCCCTGTTAATCATTACTCCGATCCCGAAGTCCAACAGAATAGGATCGAAATCCTATGATGTTATCCCATGCTAATGTATACAAAGCGTAGGCTTGCTTTGAGCACTCTAATTTCTACAAAGTAACAGCGCTGGAGGCACGACCCGACCAGTTAAGGCCAGGAGCGCATCGCCGACAGAAGGGATGAGCAAATCGGTGCTCACCATAGGCGGACCGATTGACCCAACCCAAGGTCCAACTACGATCGACCCAGACTTGCGATTGCAACCCAAAAACCCGTGCCTTGAATCGACGACCTGCGTCTCGGCCTGACTTCGGCTAGCACACGCAGCTGCTCCTGGTTGCACCACGTGTAAGCATCTGGCACAAAACTCTCTTCGGCTCCGACAATAGCTTCTCGACTCCGGCAGATTATTTGGCTCGTAAAACCTATTTCCTACCTGTTCGACACTTTCATCGAGTCTAGTGACAATGGTGTATCTTGATCGAAGGCAGTTAGAGAATTTAATGAGGTGGAAGGCTGAGGCACAACTTGACGAACTACAGTGCAAGAGCTGTATGAGAGAGAGATAAAGGGACGGTGGTAGGGCCGAGCAACGCCGAGCAATAAGTAACTAACCCCAACTTGCTCTTAGATTTCAAATGGTTTGACATGAAATGAGCTACTCTTTCTACCAAACCTCAAAACACCTCTTCTTTTATCTACTTTGTGTTGTTTATATCATTCTCCTAATCTTTTGGATAGCGTTAATCGTAACTTGTACTAACAGAATGCTTAATAATTTGCGTTTTACTACCTCATCTTAGTAAGCAAAGATTCTGCACCTTTTTTGCCATGTCGATGATTGCCTGATAGCTATTATTATATGAGCATTCCATGAACGGCAAGTTGGAGGTCCAATTACCAAGAAAATCCAACATACAAACGCTTTGCATATCTTCTAAGATCTTGTTCAAACATTTTGTTTGGTCATCCATCTATGAGTAAAAGGTTGTGCTAAACTTTTGTACACCTTAAAACTTAAAACTTCGCAAAAGATGGACATGAAACGAGGATCTCATTCCAATACAATAGAAATAGAATCTGATGTCTCACATTGGCTGGGGAGGAGAAAAAAACAACATTTATAAGGGTGTGGAAACCTTCCCTAGCAGACGCGTTTTAAAGTCTTGAGAGGAAGCCCAAAAGAAAAAGCCCAAAGAGGACAAAATCTGCTAGCAGTAGATCTAGACTGTTACATAGAAATCCATATAATCTAACAACTTAACTTCTACAACTTATCTAAAGGTTGTCTTTTCGATTCATTTACATACTTAAATCATAAGATTAACCATTCAAGGCCTTTAGTCATTACGTTGTACCTGTAGGTTCTAAACTCAATCCAAACTTCTTGAAATCTTAGTGTGCATTGAAGCTAAGTTGAGGCATACACAAAGTTCGAGAGAACGATGCGATACAATTATCGAAGACAAGCTTGAAGAGAGCCATGTAGGACCTCGAGCCAAAACCTCAGAAGTTAGGATCTTAAAATCCTAGTGTGCATTGAAGCTAAGTTGAGGCATACACAAAGTTCGAGAGAACGATGCGACATAATTATCGAAGACAAGCTTGAAGAGATCCATGTAGGACCTCGAGCCAAAACCTCAGAAGTTAGGATCTTGAAATCCTAGTGTACATTGAAGCTAAGTTGAGGCATACACAAAGTTCCAGAGAACGATGCGACACAATTATCGAAGACAAGCTTGAAGAGATCCATGTAGGACCTAGAGCCAAAACCTCAAAAGTTAGGATCTTGAAATCTTAGTGTGCATTGAAGCTAAGTTGAGGCATACACAAAGTTCGAGAGAACGATGCGATACAAATATCGAAGACAAGCTTGAAGAGAGCCATGTAGGACCTCGAGCCAAAACCTCAGAAGTTAGGATCATAAAATCCTAGTGTGCATTGAAGCTAAGTTGAGGCATACACAAAATTCGAGAGAACGATGCGACACAATTATCGAAGACAAGCTTGAAGAGAGCCATGTAGGACCTCGAGCCAAAACCTCAGAAGTTAAGGATCTTGAAATCTTAGTGTGCATTGAAGCTAAGTTGAGGCATGCACAAAGTTCGAGAGAACGATGCGACAGAATTATCGAAGACAAGCTTGAAGAGAGCCATGTAGGACCTCGAGCCAAAACCTCAGAAGTTAGGATTTCAATATGAGTTTCGACATGCCGCTTGGGAATTAAGCAACTTGATATACAAAATATAATTTACTCCATTTTATACCGGTTGTTCATTGCTATATAAAATAATTTTCTTTTTTTTTTTGCTCAACAATGTTTTTTTTAATATAACTTAATCACTGCGAAATTAAAATATCTTATGCTTAATGGACTCACTATACAACAAGTAACTGAAGCAGCCACAAGCACTGGCAATTAGGTGGTCTTACTAGTAAGTAGACATCATGTCATCACATATAACGAACGTGGAAATTAGGTGGTCTTACTTTTGTCCCGAGCATGAAAAAAGTGATAAAAAAATAGAACAACGAGACCCTATAAAAAATTTCAATTTTCAAATAAATATAATTCGCTTTCGCACTTTACCATAATTTTAATGTCAACAATAATAGAATCCAAATCTCAAACAACCAAACAAAAATAATCACGAGGAACCATAAACTCGAGATAGAGAGTCAACCCTTTCAAATGGTTAGGTTGGAATATAAACTAAAAATCAAATTAAAAAAAACGGAAATAAAATATTGTTATAGTAAGATATATTAGATCGCTAAATAATCGATTAAAGAACGAAAAAGACGTTTATGCAGTTATGCAGATTTACCTATGGAAACAGATTTACGTGAAGAGAGATGTCGTCTGTAGAAGCAGATTTACGTGATGAGATGTCGTCTATAGAAGCCGATTTACATGAAGAGAGATGTTGTCAGTTTTTTAAGTAAGGTTTATATTAGATCGCCAAATAATCGATTAAAGAAAGAAAATGGCTTGTACGCAGTTACGCAGATTTACTCGTAGAAAAGAATCGATTAAAAATTGGCCAAGAATATAAGTGGACAAAATTATGGAGAGAACAAAAATGACTTCACATCATGTAGAAGAAGACTAATGTGAAGAGAGATGTCTTCAGTTTGTTACCGTAAAATACCGCCAAAGAATTGATTAAAGAACGAAAGTGGCCTGTACACAATTACTCAGATTTACATGTAGAAACAGATTTATGTGAAGAAAGATATCATAGGAGCAAATCAGGTAAGTCGCCTTACTATCGACATGGTTAGATTTGATGTTGTGTCAATACGTTCCCCGTGGTTTTGCACGTGCCATATATTTGATATATGTGAATTGTTTATGAAACGATATGACTATTATATGATATGCATACGTTACGGTATGTGAATGGTTAGAAATGGGAATAAAACATTATTTATAAAAATGTGGAAAACTTGGACGGTTACATTACCCAATATACAATAGCTCAACGTAGCACTTTATTGGTACAGATAGTAACTCTTTTTTTAGTTATCTTATCTTTATAATTTCTCTCATTTAAACCGTGTCTCGTTTCATTCATATACCTCCTCTTTATTCGGGTGTAACAAAAATATTTTCCAGAAACAAATTTAAGAATTTATATATGAATGCTGGATTACCACAAAGTCATTTCTTATCAATTAAAATTAGAATATTCTTAAATTTTTATATTTTAAATACTAATAATAATAAAGTCCCCTATGGAATAAGATAAAGTTGAGAAAGAACCAACCATCTTATGAATCAACGGTGGACATTTGTTTTTCCATCTTATGATTCTTATAAATAAATATTATCAAGAAAAAGATATGTTTGAATTATCTGTGAATCAATATGCTTATATTATGTTTATGTTATGCTATAATATGATAATATTTATGGTGTGATGTGTTCAATGATATGTTTGATATATGATACGAGAAGGATGCACTAAATGTAATGTAACGATAGAAGTAAGATGTATTCACGAAACATTAAGGTTAGGTTACGCCTCGAAGTGCTATGGATATGAGAGATTGATAAAAGAATATGGTTAGGATATGGGTAGAAAGAACTCCCTAGGAATCTATGACCTTCTAGAACAACTTACGCTAAGATGGGTTCATATGATTACAAATGAAAGTTACAACTTATGCCCCAAGAAATTATGAACCTTAGAAACTTACAAGATTGAGGATCAAGAACAACACCACACAAGCTTTACAACTACCCAAGTAAGAAGAATGCTAGGTACCACTCAAGGACGAGGGACCAAGGTCTCCAAACTAAAAAACACAAGAATGCTAGGTAATACTCTAACCATGCCCAAAGTGACCTATGACCTTGCATCAAGCGGTGCTTTCTAAGGCCCAAGAATTCCTCTTCTAGGTGGGATGACCTGCACCATGTTTCCTTTGCAGGATGTCATGTTTGGCCTCAAATTTCCTTCACCTAGAAGAGAAGTTATGGGTACCAAAAAGATTTGCAGGATGACATATTTAAGTATGCACCGAGCTAGTGACCTTTATGGTCTACCATGAAGAGTAGTCTAGAGCCACGAAGGAACAAGAAGCGAGTAAGTTACCTTAGCCAAGAATCAATAACCTCTTAAGACCTCCCACGGTTCAACATTCTCATGACTTAGACTATGCTAATCAACAACTGAATTTCACACCACCAATTAAACGGTAATCTTTAACCATCACAAAAACCATAATCAAACAGTATAAAACTTAAGCTTTCCAGTTCAAGATTTTATAAACCGGGCTATACTACATGCTAATCGTTGCGTTTATCATCTTAAATTTCTCGCATATGAAAAGAGGTATAACAATAGTACACCTAAATTCCTACCTTTTATACAGATTATGAAAGATAATTAATACTAAGAAAGTTATGCTCATGCTTTAAATTTGTATTTAAGAAATAAGTTACTTTTAATAATAGTATAATTTACGTCCATCGACCAATGTTAACCGCATGACTAGACAAGAATAAAATAAAACAACTTCCTTTTAAATCAAGAATGGCCAGTATAGACGTTACAAAACGTGATTATTCTTTCCTTGAAATCGCAAGGAAATCAAGAAGACGTTACAAAGATGAGGCATTTCACAGATATAAAATGAGAACTGATATCCAAACATTCCATTGTAGCAAGGAATAAGAGAAGAAACAAACATTCCATTGTAGCAAGGAATAAGAGAAGAAACAAACATTCCATTGTAGCAAGGAATAAGAGAAGAAAAGAATGGCGGGACAAAGCTTGAGAAATCTCAAAATTGTGGTGTTCATCTTCCTAGCCCTTACTTCTGGTACTTGATCCTTCCTCCTTCTCCATGTTGATTTAGATTGACAGATAGTATTAAAAAGAAGGTTTTTGTTTGTATGAATAAGTTTGTGTTACTATTGCAGGATGGATGGTGGTGCAGACAGAGGGGCGGACATGCTATAAGCACAGCGATGCATTTATAGGACCGTGCATTGCAGCAACATGTGCTGAACTTTGCATTTCTTTTGAGAAGTGGGATGACGGATTTTGCTCGGGTGATAAATGCACTTGTACGAAGCAATGTGCTGAGTCCATGCTTTAATGGGTTTGTAATTCACCACAGTTGTTGCTATCTGAATGTAATAAGCGACTCCAATTCTACTGAATTGCACAACATGTTTACTAATCAAAGCTTCCTTCTTCCATTTTATAATTTTTATCTCAACTCGCAAGTTCAAATTGATAGAATCACAAGCTTCGTTAGTTGCGTAAATTGATGCAATCAGGTTCAAAGCTTCCTGATTCCTTATTCCTTCTTGGTTCTTCCATTCAACTATGCATTGTCATATTGATTAGGCATTTCTTAATCATTTAATTTTTTATTTTTTTAAAGAAATCATTTAATAATTTTTAGAAAAGAAAAAAAAAAACTATTTACACTCATCTCATATTTGTTTCTTTCACCCGATCTCTCTACGAATTGGGAACTCAACCGTTTTAAAATTTAATTCAATATATATATTTAATTTGTAATTATTTTTTTATTGTTTATTCTTAAACCCTCCTAATTATTTTTAACCGTTATTTTAAGAAATATATATTGAAACTAAGTTGTAAAACTTAATTAAATATTTGAAAATAAATAAATAGTTTTCTTTATGAATTAAATTTTAACAAATAAACACAAGAATCTAACCCAACCTAAAAATTTGATGGTTGTGTTCATGCATTTGGGGGATACCCCTATCCCATCACAAGGGTAAGGATGCGTACATCCAATGGCAGGACAACGATCGTTATGGGATAAGGGTATCCCCCTAGATGCATGAACACACATAATGCATGAGGTCCCTCCTACTTCTACGTTTATCATTAATGATCATAACCCCCTGTCACGTTCCATACTTCATGTCATTCTCATTTTCAATTCACATGTCATACATATTCCTATCGGGGTTATGATTCCAGACAATTCATGCTATTTACATTCACATATTTCATACAATCATGCCATAATCATTCACGAACCACATATCATCACATGCATAACATATCACATCAAACTAAGCAGCATACATGGCATACATTCACGTTCAATTAGAGAGCGACGCGTGTGCAGGGGTCTCGGGTCGAGGTGCGAGTTATCGGATCGCTCGCGGGTCACGGGCCGTATGCGTGTGACGGGCCATTCGCGGGTGACGGGCCATACGCGGGTTAGGCACTTTTAGAACATCAATTATAGAAATAACTAGAATGTTCATAAGTATTAAAACTTAATGAGTTTGAATACTAACCTTTTGTAGTTTAAATTTCTTTTTCCTCACGAACCGGTTTCGAACCACCACTAGTGTTTTCTCCACTATCCTTCGGTCTTAGAACGGGATTGTGGAATCTGGAGAGTGACTAAACTTTGGAGGGATTTTGTATATATGAAGAGAGTGTTTGTGAGAGGTTTTTCTCAAGGTTTTTCACCAACAAGAAGAAGTTTCATGTATTATGATCACTCTATTTATAGAGTCATGTTTGCATGTTCATGCAAATTTGAGATCACAAAATTTTGACCCTCAAAATTCCACTCAAATGTTTGGGATTATGTGGCAAGCATGCATGCTTGAGTTAACCAAATTTTGACACTTAAAATTCCACTCAAATTTGTGGGGTTTATTTCGCAAGCATGCAAGTTTGGTTAAACCAAATTTTGACACCTCAAAATTCCACTAACATGGATTTTTCAATTAAAGGAAGTCAACATTTTGACTTTCTTCATTTTGATTCAACAATCAATTTGAATTATTAATTACAAATTAAAGTAATATTAAATGATTAATTAAACTATTTAATTAATATTTAATATTAATTCAAATGTCAATCCCAATTAATTCCGACACATATTTGATTAAGATATTTAAATCTTATTTAAATATCTCTGATTCTCTATTTTTGTTTAATTCGTAAATAAAACAAAAATGCGGTTAAATATATCATATATATGTAGCGCATTCTCCTTAATTTGAATTCGAACACTTCGAACTCACTCGTCACACTGTTCTATAGTTTAGTCCGATATGAGCTAGCAGAGGGACCTAATGGACCTATAGATCATGGGCTCCAATGATCCAAGATTAACCGGTTAAACTCATTAACCTTGTTAACCAACATTTGTTAACTACTAAGACATTCCACTATAGCCTAGTAGTTGCACTCCCCTCACTATAGATATATTTCTGTCCATTTGATATAACCATGATTAGTAAGTCGATCCTTCACATGTTGTTCGTAACTAGAGCTGGGCTAATTTACCGTTTTACCCCTGAAGTTACTTCTTGTTTCTTATGTCTCACTGATCCTCTAATGAACAACTGGTTTGTGGTCCAACCAGTAAACAGGATCCCTCTTAGGCCAATGAGAGGGTGGGGCCCCTTGTTCAAGACCTGGAGTCAGTACTTAAGGGAACTACCTCTCTTCTATCCCTAAAAGTGGGTAGGAGTGAATTCCATCTTGCACCCCACGTCCCCAGTCATTTACCCAGTCTTACCCCTGAAATGGGAGGCCTATTGAGTCGGCGAACTTGAGCCACTCTCACCCATGCAAATCTAAGGATAATTTCGAATAAACAGGTGTTCATGGTTAGCTCAGGATTAAGATCGAGTTACCTAGGTCATCGAATGAAAAGAAAATCAGTCTCAATAGTAAACGACATTATAAAGTGAGAGTGATTTTTCTCATGGTCCGATCTTATGCAATACTCATTGCATAGGACGCCCCCACTCACATGTCTCCACATGTACAATTTAAGTGATCACATTGTTTATATCATATACAAAAGTGAGCCGCATCCATAGTGTCCCCAGAATAAGGTACTCAGCCTTATCCTTATACTATAGATCATTTTGACTATATACTTGAACTTGATCAACTCTTATGTCTCTACATATAGTTCATGTAATCATACTATAGCCAGAGTGTTCTTAGTTTATTGGATTTAGTTTAGTGATCATAAAGTTCACTTTATTCAATAACAATCTTTACTGAATAAACAACAATAATAACTTTATTGAAAATAGAATATGTTTTTGTTTACAAACCATGAGTTTTAGGACATAAAACCCAACAAACTCCCACTTGGACTAAAACTCTAGTGGGGTTTTATAACATTGAGCAGAGAGAAAGACATAAATACAATAAACTAGGTCATCACATACTCATGCATTTTCTCCCACTTGCCCTAGATTACATAACTCGTAGTCCTAGACTCACTAGGTGCCATTCAAACACTTTAGCCGTGAGGGGTTTTGTAAATGGATCAGCAATGTTGTTCTCCGAAGCTATTTGTGTGACGATCACATCTCCTCGTTGCACAATCTCCCTTATGAGATGATATTTGCGCTCAATATGTTTTCCTCACTTATGGCTTCTTGGTTCTTTTGAATTTGCAACTGCTCCACTGTTATCACAATAAAGAGTGACGAGAAGAAGCATATCTATAACGATTTCCAAATCAGTTAAGAACTTTCTAAGCCATACAAATTCTTTCGCTGCTTCACAAGCAGCAACATACTCAGCCTCCATGGTGAAATCAGCAATGCAACCTTGTTGTATGCTTCTCCATATTATTGCTCCTCCGTTCAGAGTGAAGACAGACCCTGATGTTGATTTCCTCGAATTTACATCGATTTGAAAATTTGAGTCAGTGTACGGTGCTAAGATCAGATCCTTAGCACCGTACATTAGCATATAGTCCCTCATTCTCCTAAGATACTTGAGGATATTCTTAACGACAGTCCAATGAGCACGTCTCGGATTGGATTGATATCTGCTGACAATTCCCATAGCATAGCATACGTCGGGTTGGGTACACAGCATGGCATACATAACACTACCAACTGCTGATGCATAAGGAATGTGTCTCATATTCTCAACTTCTTGAGGTTTCTTAGGACTTTGTTCCTTCAACAAATGAACTTCATGCCTGAAAGATAATAATTCTTTCTTGAAGTTCTACATCTTATATCGAATCAATATTTTGTCGATGTACGATGCCTGAGACAATGCTAATGATTTGTTCTTAAGATTCTGAACAATTTGGATTCCAAGAACAAACCAAGCCTCTCCCAAATCTTTCATTTGGAATTGTGTAGCTAGCCAATGCTTAATGTCAGATAGAAATCCCACATCATTTCCAATGAGTAAGATATTGTCAACGTAAAACACCAGGAAAGCTACTGTAGAGTTGACTATTCTTTTATAAACACAAGGTTCGTCAACATTCTGTTTAAAACCATAAGATTTGATCGCAGTATCAAACTTTATATTCCAGGATCGAGATGCTTGCTTCAACCCATAAATGGATCTTTTAAGCTTGTAAACCCTTTGCTCGTGATCCTGTTCAATGAACCCCTCTAGTTGAGCCATATAGATACTCTCTTCAAGATTTCCGTTTAGAAAGGCTGTCTTAACATCTATTTGTCAAATTTTATAATCATAAAATGTGGCAATAGACAAGAGTATTCTAATCGATTTAAGCATAGCAACAGGAGAGAAGGTTTCTTCATAGTCCACCCCCTCTCTTTGGGTATAACCCTTTGCTACTAGTTGAGCTTTAAAGGTCTGTACCTTACCGGTTTGGTCTCGTTTCCTCTTATAGATCCATTTGCAACCAATAAGTTTTACCCCATCTGGTTGATCTGCAAGTTCCAAAACTGAATTGAAGTACATTGACTCCATTTTAAGATTCATGGCTTTAATCCACTGATCTCTATCTTTATCATTCATTGCCTGTTTATAGGTCAATGGATCCTCAATGCCATCATCAGGTATGATGACTTGAGTTTCTGCCAAACCCAAGTAACGATCGGGTTGAGTTATAACCCTCCCACTACGTCAAGGCATTCTCAACTCTTGAGAAGGATGTGATTGACTAGAAGTGTCAGCTTCATCAACAACTCTTGTTGAAGGACCAGCTTGATCAACAACTCTTGTTGTTTTATCAGTAGCTTCTTTAGAAATCTCACTTAATACTAGTTTGCTGCGAGGTTGATGATTTCTTACGTGGTCTTCCTCTAAGAATGTAGCAATTGTTGATACAAACACTCTATTTTCTTGAAGGTCATAAAACAAACCACCTTTCGTCTCTTTGAGGTATCCTACGAATAGATATAATTTTGAACGACGTTCTAATTTCTTGGGGTTTTGCAACAACGCATGTGCTGGACATCCTCAAATTCTGAAGTGACGTAAACTACCTTATGCCCCGGGCATGTTCTGCCAACACACCACCTTCAAAACATGGGGCTGGCCCAAGGATGGCCCAATGGCGTCACCACAACGTCACACGCTCAACAAGGTTCATGTTGGACGCCCGAAGGCACCCAACTCCACCCCACCTTGCATGCTTTGTCGTCGTACCAACCATCAACCATCCTCAAGTCAGCCCAAGTTAAAAGGCCACATTCCATGCTCAACAAGTCTCATGTCGCACGCCCAAAGTCATTTGACACTGCCCCACCAAGCATGTTCTGCCACCACACAGCCTTCAAAACATAGGGCTAGCCCAAGGAAGGGAGGTATACCACAACAACGTCCCACACTCAACGAGGATCATGCCGCACGCTCGAAGGCACCCAGCTCTACCCCACTTTGCATGTTTGATCATCGTACCAGCAGCCATCCACAGTCCAAACACCAGAGATTCCCAGTTAGAAGGCAACATTGCAACATTCCGTGCTCAACGAGGCTCAAGTCGCACGCCCAAAGGCACCCGATTCCAACAGCCGAACATGTTCTGGCACCACACGCCTTCAAAACATAGGGCTGGCCCAAGGCTGGCCGAGCATCACCACAACGTCACACACTCAACGAGGTTCATGCTGCACGCCCAAAGGCACCCGACTCCACCCCACCTTGCATGTTTCATCATCGTACCAGCCATCAACCATCCTCAAGCCAGCCCAAGTTAGAAGGCAACATCGCAACATTCCATTCTCAACAAGGCTCATGTTGCACGCCCAAAGGCGCACCCGACACTACCTCACTGTGCAAGTTTCGCCATCGCACCACTGCCATCAACCGCCCTCGTTCGCCAACCACCACCCCCACACCCCAAGCATATGCCCACGTGCGGCACATAGTGCTTGGGGCATGGGGGTGGCGGAAGATATAGGGGGTACCCCTGTGCCCAGCCAATGCAGATTAGTCACCCCCCTATATAGTACATTTTGAGGCATTTTTGGTCTGCCAGGCCTAGATACGATTTTTCTGAGTCGTCATACGGCCAAATATATCCAGTTTTAGAATGTTGTTTTCCATGAACTCGATTGATTCATGAATTGGACATTCTAATGGATCTATAAATCAAGTTTCATAATTTTTCAACCAACTAATTTTTTTAATGAATTTTTAAATATTAAATAATAAGAAATTAGAAAAATAGCTCGAGTTGTCAAAAAAATCTGAAATTTTGTGGGAATCATTTTTTCATGTTTCTTAGCTCCTAGAAAAAAAATTACAACAAACCGATCACTCCACATGTACTTTGACAATTAATGGGTGATGGATGGGGCACGGGCGCGGGTGCGTGCACAGCAGAATGCGGACGGGGCTGGGACGGGGCGCGCGGGAGAATGCTGGCGGGGCAGGGGGCATGCGCGCGCGGAAGCACGCTGGCGAGGCGGGGCGGGGCGGGAGAGAGCACGCGCGGGGGCAAGCGGGCGGGGCGCACGCGAGGGGAAGGGAGGGGCTGGCGAACGCGCGGGCACGTTTCGACACTGCCCCACCGTGCGCGTTCCGCCACCGCACCACCGCCGTCAACCGCCCTCGACCTCCGACCACCACCTCGACGACCCAAGCATATGCCCATGTGCGGCGCATAGTGCTTGGGGCGTGGGGGTGGCAGAAGATATAGGGAGTACCCCCGTGCCCAGCCCATGCAGACTAGTTTCCCCCTTATATAGTACATTTTGAGGCATTTTTGGTCTGCCAGGCTTAGATACGAATTTTCTGAGCCATCATACGGTCAAATATCTCAAGTTTTAGATTGTTTTTTTTCATGAACTCGATTGATTCATTAATGGGACATTCTAATGGATCTATAAATCAAGTTTCATAATTTTTCAACCAACCAGTTTTTTTTTTTAATGAATTTTTAAATATTAAATAATAGGAAATTAGAAAAAATAGCTAGAGTTGTCAAAAAAATATGTAATTTTGTGGGAATCATTCTTTCATGTTGCTTAGATCCCAATAAAAAAATTACAAAAAAACGACCACTCCACATGTACTTTCACAATTAATGGGTGATGGTTGTAAAAACAAGGTCATGGTGGATGTCTTGGTCAATGTACTTGCTCTAGTATCAAAACTCTTCATTTTATTGTGAAAAGTGAATGACTTTTTTTAATGAGAAGTTAATGTTCATCAAACCCAATTCCCGTGAAAAGTG
>NW_019272135.1:151236-155099 GCF_002738345.1 Cucurbita maxima | reverse complement strand
TTTTTTTTTTTGCTCAACAATGTTTTTTTTAATATAACTTAATCACTGCGAAATTAAAATATCTTATGCTTAATGGACTCACTATACAACAAGTAACTGAAGTAGCCACAAGCACGGGCAATTAGGTGGTCTTACTAGTAAGTAGACATCATGTCATCACATATAACGAACGTGGAAATTAGGTGGTCTTACTTTTGTCCCGAGCATGAAAAAAGTGATTAAAAAATAGAACAACGAGACCCTATAAAAAATTTCAATTTTTAAATAAATATAATTCGCTTTCGCACTTTACCATAATTTTAATGTCAACAATAATAGAATCCAAATCTCAAACAACCAAACAAAAATAATCACGAGGAACCAGATACTCGAGATAGAGAGTCAACCCTTTCAAATGGTTAGGTTGGAATATAAACTAAAAATCAAATTAAAAAAAAACGGAAATAAAATATTGTTATAGTAAGATATATTAGATCGCTAAATAATCGATTAAAGAACGAAAAAGACGTTTATGCCGTTATGCAGATTTACCTATGGAAACAGATTTACGTGAAGAGAGATGTCGTCTGTAGAAGCAGATTTACGTGATGAGATGTCGTCTATAGAAGCCGATTTACATGAAGAGAGATGTCGTCTGTAGAAGCAGATTTACGTGATGAGATGTCGTCTATAGAAGCCGATTTACATGAAGAGAGATGTCGTCAGTTTTTTAAGTAAGGTTTATATTAGATCGCCAAATAATAGATTAAAGAAAGAAAATGGCCTGTACGCAGTTACGCAGATTTACTCGTAGAAAAGAATCGATTAAAAATTGGCCAAGAATATATGTGTATAGAATTATGGAGAGAACAAAAATGACTTCACGTAGTTACATCATGCAGAAGAAGACTAACGTGAAGAGAGATGTCTTCAGTTTGTTACCATAAAATACCGCCAAAGAATTGATTAAAGAACGAAAGTGGCCTGTACACAATTACTCAAATTTACATGTAGAAACAGATTTATGTGAAGAAAGATGTCATAGGAGCAAATCAGGTAAGTCGCCTTACTATCGACATGGTTAGATTTGATGTTGTGTCAATACGTTCCCCGTGGTTTTGCACGTGCCATATATTTGATATATGTGAATTTTTTATGAAACGATATGACTATAATATGATATGCATACGTTACGGTATGTGAATGGTTAGAAATGGGAATAAAACATTATTTATAAAAAATGTGGAAAACTTGGACGGTTACATTACCCAATATACAATAGCTCAACTTAGCACTTCATTGGTACAAATAGCAACTCTTTTTTTAGTCATCTTATCTTTATAATTTCTCTCATTTAAATCGTGTCTCGTTTCATTCATATACCTCCTCTTTATTCGGGTGTAACAAAAATATTTTCCACAAACAAATTTAAGAATTTATATATGAATGCTGGATTACCACAAAGTCATTTCTTATCAATTAAAATTAGAATATTCTTAAATTTTTATATTTTAAATACTAATAATAATAAAGTTCCCTATGGAATAAGATAAAGTTGAGAAAGAACCATCCATCTTATGAATCAATGGCTGACATTTGTTTTTCCATCTTATGATTCTTATAAATAAATACTATCAAGAAAAAGAATCAAAATACCCCTAAAGTTACCAAATACCCCTAAAGTTAAGGATAATTACGGATTTGCCATTCTGCTAAAAATCCGATCCTTCACTATGCCTTCTACACAAAATCCTGCAAATCTCGACTCTCAGCCGTTCAATCTCCCCCATACTTGAATATATTCAGAAAACTCACGGATCATCACATCCAACAGCTAGGATTCAAAACCAAAGTCGGTGAGGCTGTGATCGGAGTAGATATTTCTGACGAATTTTCTAGAAAATTCAACCGATAATTCACGATGAATCTAGAGCTCCCAATGCCGGTTTATGCTTTCCCTATAAATTCTGAAGTTGGGGCAATAGTTTGGAATAAGAGTCAAGCAAGGGAGAGCTCCCAATCGTAGGCAATAAGTGTTTAGATTTTGGGTCTCCTACTCTCGGTTTCTTCAAAATTTGAGAGCAATTCTCAACCATTGCCTTTCAAACTTGTTCCTATAGTTTCTAAACAATATTACCCACAAGTGCTATGAAGGAATAGGGTTCGGAAAGTGCCTAGAAACCATTCCCCCAATCCAATCCGCCATTAAAGAGCTTCAAAGAAAACTCAAAATTCAAATAAGAGGATACACAAAATTCGTTGAGCAAGAACAATCTCAATAAGTTTCTGCACCTTCAAGGAATGTTTTCATTGAAGACCACGAAGAGAAATAACCTCAGAAACGTTTCCAATTGAAGAAAATTCATTTCGTGTTCAAATTGTGGGTAAGTGTCGAATTCCTATCTATGACCTTTTTTTCCTTCAAATTAAGGATTCCTTTAGTTTAAGAGAAAAAAGATGAGCAACTTTGATGAAGGAATCAAGAGCTGAAACGTCTAAGAACAAGATACCTAAGAGATTGAAAATCGGAGGTGTCATGTAACTTGCAGACCGAGAGTGATTTCTCAAAATTAAGGTCCCACACTCAAAGTTGTTCCTCGAAACCAATTTCTTAAGCTTGAGGAAATAATAAGGAAGAAGTTCCATGAAGAAATCGAGCCTTGAAAACCCTTAGAATCGGCTACCCAATAAGAAATCCTTTGTTTTTACTCCAGCGAGAAATTATATTTTGGACGAACTTTGGAAGCGAACATCTTAGGCTACGATCCACGAAAAGGTATGAAATCAATCCATAGCTCTTCCTTGTAATACCCTCTTTAAGTTTCATGAAGAACTCGAGGGGAGAAACGAGGTGATCAGAGCTGGGGAGGGCGAGTTTTAGACGGCGGCGCAAAACATCACGCACGTCTTCTTCCCGTCTGGAGGAAGAAGACGATGACGTGGCCGGTTCAGTTGAACCGGCCATGTCAACCAAAAACTCGACCCCTCGATTTTTCTAAAATTTAACCCCTTTCCAGAATGGTTCTCAGAAAAATCTTTATGGTTCCAGAAACTAGACACAATAAGAAGTCTGTGAAAGAAAATTTAAGGTAATTCAGGTATCGGAAGATCATGAACAGAGGTCCCGAACGTCGACAACGAGGTAGTAGCCACCTTGCACCTTTTTGTTAAGAAATACTTGTAGGAATCGCTTGGATTTCCATATGAACCCTAAAACAATATTCATAAATCAATTCCATTTATGATTTATTTCAACTCCACCCAATTTGAATAAGTTAAAAAATAATTGACATAATAAAAAACTAATTAAAATATTTAGATATTTGTATAATTGAGACTAAAATATTAAAAAATAAAAATGTGGAAAGAAGTTTATTATAAATTCATACGACAAGGAAACAGGCGAGGTTCTAAATCCACATCCTCGAAACTATTTTTGATATCGGCAATCTTTATCATTTCAATACACGGAATATATCAACAACTGAATTTCACACCACCAATTAAACGGTAATCTTTAACCATCACAAAAACCATAATCAAACAGTATAAAACTTAAGCTTTCCAGTTCAAGATTTTATAAACTGGGTTATGCTACATGCTAATCGTTGCGTTTATCATCTTAAATTTTTGGCATATGAAAAGAGGTATAACAATAGTACACCTAAATTCCTACCTTTTATACAGATTATGAAAGATAATTAATACTAAGAAGGTTATGCTCATGCTTTAAATTTGTATTTAAGAAATAGGTTACTTTTAAGAATAGTATAATTTACGTCCATCGACCAATGTTAACCGCATGACTAGACAAGAATAAAATAAAACAACTTCCTTTTAAATCAAGAACGGCCAGTATAGACGTTACAAAACGTGATTATTCT
>NW_019272135.1:148091-149351 GCF_002738345.1 Cucurbita maxima | reverse complement strand
TAAACAACAATAATAACTTTATTGAAAATAGAATATGTTTTTGTTTACAAACCATGAGTTTTAGGACATAAAACCCAACAAACTTCCACTTGGACTAAAACTCTAGTGGGGTTTTATAACATTGAGCAGAGAGAAAGACATAAATACAATAAACTAGGTCATCACATACTCATGCCTTTTCTCCCACTTGCCCTAGATTACATAACTCGTAGTCCTAGACTCACTAGGTGCCATTCAAACACTTTAGCCATGAGGGGTTTTGTAAATGGATCAGCAATGTTGTTCTCTAAAGCTATTTGTGTGACGATCACATCTCCTCGTTGCACAATCTCCTTTATGAGATTATATTTGCGCTCAATATGTTTTCCTCGCTTATGGCTTCTTAGTTCTTTTGAATTTGCAACTGCTCCATTGTTATCACAATAGAGAGTGACGGGAAGATGCATATCTGGAACGACTTCCAAATCAGTTAAGAACTTTCTAAGCCATACAAATTCTTTCGCTACTTCACAAGCAGCAACATACTCAGCCTCCATGGTGGAATAAGCAATGCAACCTTATTGTATGCTTCTCCATATTATTGCTCCTTCGTTCATAGTGAAGACAGATCCTGATGTCAATTTCCTCGAATTTACATCGGTCTAAAAATCTGAGTCAGTGTACGGTGCTAAGGATCAGATCCTTAGCACCGTACATTGGCATATAGTCCCTCGTTCTCCTAAGATACTTGAGGATATTCTTAACTACAGTCCAATGAGCACGTCCCGGATTGGATTGATATCTGCTGACAATTCCCACAGCATAGCATACGTCGGGCCGGGTACACAGCATGGCATACATCAGACTATCGACCGCTGATGCATAGGGAATGTGTCTCATATCCTCAACTTCTTGAGGTTTCTTAGGACTTTGTTCCTTCAACAAATGAATTTCATGCCTGAAAGGTAATAATTCTTTCTTGAAGTCCTGCATCTTATATTGAATCAATATTTTGTCGATGTACGATGCCTGAGACAATGCTAGTGATTTGTTCTTGCGATTCCGAACAATTTGGATTCCAAGAACAAACTGAGCCTCTCCCAAATCTTTCATTTGGAATTGTGTCGCTAGCCAATGCTTAATGTCAAATAGAAATCCCACATCATTTCCAATGAGTAAGATATTGTCAACGTAAAACACCAGGAAAGCTACTGTAGAGTTGACTATCCTTTTATAAACACAAGGTTCGTCAACATTCTGTTTAAAATCATAAGATTTGAT
>NW_019272135.1:121784-146333 GCF_002738345.1 Cucurbita maxima | reverse complement strand
TGTGGGAATCATGTTTTCATGTTTCTTAGCTCCGAGAAAAAAAATTACAACAAACTGATCACTCCACATGTACTTTCACAATTAATGGGAGATGGATGGGCGGGCACGGGCGCGCGCACAGTAGAATGCGGGCGGGGCCAGGACGTGGCGCGCTGGAGAACGCTGGCAGGGCGGGGCGGGGCAGGGGGGCATGCGCGCGCGGGAACACGCTGGCTGGGGGGCGCGCGCGTGGGAGCACGCTGGTGGGGTGGGGGGTGCGCGCGGGAGCACGTTGGCGGGGAGGGGCATGAGAGAGCGCACGCAGGGGCAAGCGAGCGGGGCGCACGCTGGCGGGGAGGGGCGTGAGAGAGCGCACGCAGGGGCAAGCGAGCGGGGCGCACGCGAGGGGAAGGGCGGGGCTGGCGAGCGCAAGGGAACGTTCTGACACTGCCCCACCGTGCGCAGCACGCGAGGGGAAGGGCGGGGCTGGCGAGCGCAAGGGAACGTTCTGACACTGCCCCACCGTGCGCATTCCGCCATCGCACCACCGCTGTCAACCGCCCTCGACCTCCGACCACCACCTCGACGACCCAAGCATATGCCCATGTGCGGCGCATAGTGCTTAGGGCGTGGGGGTGGCGGAAGATATAGGGGGTACCCCCGTGCCCAGCCCATGCAGACTAGTCACCCCCTATATAGTATATTTTGAGGCATTTTTGGTCTGCCAGGCCTAGATACGATTTTTCTAAGCCATCATACGGTCAAATAATTCAAGTTTTAGATTGTTTTTTTCCATGAACTCGATTGATTCATTAATGAGACATTCTAATGGATCTATAAATCAAGTTTCATAATTTTTCAACCAACCAATTTTTTTAATGAGTTTTTAAATATTAAGTAATAGGAAATTAGAAAAAATAGCTAGAGTTGTCAAAAAAATATGAAATTTTGTGGGAATCATTCTTTCATGTTGCTTAGCTCCCAAGAAAAAAATTACAACAAACCGACCACTCCACATGTACTTTCACAATTAACTATTTTTTCTTTTGCTTATCTTAATTTCCACGGATGTTCGGTGTGATGAATTGTTATAGGGGCTAACCTTCAAGGCTTTATACGTGCACTCACGCTTCATAGGCATTGGGTGTGATGTTTTTTTTATGGAGGTAAAATCCAACACTTTTGATATGCTGTTGGTAGGACATGTATCGCACATAGCATAGGATGGGGCTTGGCGTGTGCGAGTGGTGAGTGCACGAGGGCGTGCGGGGTGAGCGTGCGGGGGTGTGCGAGCTGAGTGTCACGGTCATGCTCGTTTAGGGCGTGTTGCCCATGGCCGCATGCCTATGGCAAGCCAAACCCTTGTCATGTCTTTTCATTCTAGTGTTTTTACTTTTGTAGTTCTAGGGCGTATGACGCCTCAAAAATATCATGTCTAGGCCTGCCAGACATGAAATGCCTCAGAATGTACTATACGGGGATATGACTAGTTGTCAACTTCTCCCTACCCAAGGTTATATATGCTAAACCATTGTTATCTCTCTCTTGCTTGCTTATATAACGTCTCTTTCAAAAATCTCTCTTTCTAAAATCTCTCTCTACCCTCGTTTTCTAAAACCTTCTTTCAAAACCGAGGCTAGAGGCTCGATCATACGTCACTTGGCCGTAGGCGACGCAAGAACAAATTGGCTTAGCTCACTTGTCGTTGGAAAGTGAGTGCCGCACAATCGCTAGTCCGCTGCCTTTAAAAGTGCGATTGTGTCGAGTGGTATCAGAGCTTTGTTAGCTCCGTGACACAGTAAAGACCGAAACCATGTCGGCAACAAAGTCGACATCCAAAGCACAAGCCGACCGGCTTACGCTAATAGAGGAGGAAATGTCGCACGGGTGACCAAATTGAGTGAGAAAGTCGTAGAAATCGACGCAATGGGCAACCGCCTGGATGGGTTGCCAATCGCAGAATTAATGTTTCGAGTGACCTCGCTCGAAGAAAGAGTTGCTCCTACGAGCAGCCCAAAAATCGTTTGGTAGTCTGGATAGCTCTGTCACGCACAAGGAGAGACGTGGCGAAGAGTTCGACGTGCTACAAAATACAATGATGAGCTTGTTCAATGGATTAGCTGATGAATTCAGAACAACAATCGGCGACATCCAAGAAAGGATGGCCTCCATGGGCACTCGAATTGAAGTGACCATGAAAGCCGTGGAGAACGTCACGGCTGGACAAACTAATACAGGGTCCAACAAACTAAGATTCCTAGATCCAAGAGCCTTTAAAGGGAATCGGGATGCCAAAGAGTTGGAAAACTTCATCTTTGATGTCGAACAGTACTTCAAAGCCACAACGGCTTGTACTGACGACAAGAAGGTGACTGTAGCCTCGATGTTCCTATAGTTTCTAAACAATATTACCCACAAGTGCTATGAAGGAATAGGGTTCGGAAAGTGCCTAGAAACCATTCCCCCAATCCAATCCGCCATTAAAGAGCTTCAAGGAAAACTCAAAATTCAAATAAGAGAATACACAAAATTCGTCGAGCAAGAATGATCTCAATAAGTTTTTGCACCTTCAAGGAATGTTTTCATTGAAGACCACGAAGAGAAATAACCTCGGAAAAGTTTCCAATTGAAGAAAATTCGTTTCATGTTCAAATTGTGGGTAAGTGTCGAATTCCTTTCTATGACCTCTTTTCCTTCAAATTAAGGATTCCTTTAGCTTAAGAGGAAAAAGATGAGTAACTTTGATGAAGGAATCAAGAGCTGAAACGTCTAAGAACAAGATACCTAAGAGATTGAAAATCGGAGGTGTCATGTAACTTGCAGACCGAGGGTGATTTCTCAAAATTAAGGTCCCACACTCAAAGATGTTCCTCGAAACCAATTTCTTAAGCTTGAGGAAAGAATAAGGAAGAAGTTCCATGAAGAAATCGAGCCTTGAAAACCCTTAGAATCGGCTACCCAATAAGAAATCCTTTGTTTTTACTCCAGCGAGAAATTATATTTTGGACGAACTTTGGAAGCGAATATCTTAGGCTACGATCCACGAAAAGGTATGAAATCAATCCATAGCTCTTCCTTGTAATACCCTCTTTAAGTTTCATGAAGAACTCGAGGGGAGAAACGGCGTGATCGGAGCTGGGGAGGGCGACTTTCAGACAGTGGCGCGAAAGATCACGCACGTCTTCTTCCCGTCTGGAGGAAGAAGACGATGACGTGGCCGGTTCAGTTGAACCGGCCATGTCAACCAAAAACTCGACCCCACGATTTTTCTAAAATTTAACCCCCTTCTAGAATGGTTCTCAGAAAAATCTTTATGGTTCCAGAAACTAGACACAATAAGGAGTCTGTGGAAGAAAATTTAAGGTAATTCAGGTATCGGAAGATCATGAACAGAGGTCCCGAACGTCGACAACGAGGTAAGTAGCCACCTTGCACTTTTTTGTTAAGACATACTTGTAGGAATCGCTTGGATTTCCATATGAACCCTAAAACAAATATGAATTTAGGATATATGAAAGAAAAGCTCAAAGAACCATGAGTTAACGCCCTAAATCGATCAAAATGCTCGGGAATTAGGCAACGTTAAAATAACCGACTAGATGAACTCTGCTCTAATAGCCAAAATATATATATATATATATATATATATATAAATAATGAAATAAATAAAGAAATAAAGAAATAAAAATAATTATAAAAAAAAATGAAAATGGCCTTTATGGAGTTGAGATTCATGGGAGATTTAAGTGAAGATAGATTTGAACAATAAGGTATATATTAAATCTTCGTTTTCTTTTATCCTATTCTTTTTAGTTTTTTTTAAGAAATCATAGCCAATTATAGTTAGATTTTCATTAAATTATTATAATCGTTTAGTTTTGAGTTAGAAACTAAATGTTAGTCATTTATACGAATTCTAGTAAATCAGTTATATTAGTAATATTAGATTAAATTTATATCCGTAGCAAATGAATAGATTAAAAATAAAATGACCAAAAAATTTGTGAACAAAAGGAAACACCAAGATAAGGAAAGATTTGGAAATAGGGATCCACTGTAAATTTGGAATACATGAGAACAAAATTAGAAGGCAACAGAGTAAATACCCATTAAAAAAAAAAGGAAGATTTTGTAATTAAAACATAAACTAAATAAAAAAGCATAAACTAAATACAGAAAAAAGTAAATATAAGAGTAGACCCAAGTAATAATTTTATAGTATTCAAACTTGAAATTGATGTCATGGGCTCAAATAGGTTTACTGATTTCAAAGGACATAATCGAACTTTCATTAAGGATATATTCGTGACAACAACTTAAGTTAACCAGGTAAGCGGCCTTACTATCGGCATGGTTATATTTGATGTTCACATGTGCCTGTGGTTATGCACGTGTCATATATACTGATATGTGTGAATTATCTGTGAATCAATATGCTTATATTATGTTTATGTTATGCTATAATATGTGAATTGTATGATAATATTTATGGTGTGATGTGTTTAATGATATGTTTGATATATGATACGAGAAGGATGCACTAAATGTAATGTAACGATAGAAGTAAGATGTATTCACGAAACATTATGGTTAGGTTACGCCTCGAAGTGCTATGGATATGAGAGATTGATAAAAGAATATGGTTAGGATATGGGTAGAAAGAACTCCCTAAGAATCTATGACCTTCTAGAACAACTTACGCTAAGATGGGTTCATATGATTACAAATGAAAGTTACAACTTATGCCCCAAGAAATTATGAACATTAGAAACTTACAAGATTGAGGATCAAGAACAACACCACACAAGCTTTACAACTACCCAAGTAAGAAGAATGCTAGGTACCACTCAAGGACGAGGGACCAAGGTCCCCAAACTAAAAAACACAAGAATGCTAGGTAATACTCTAACCATGCCCAAAGTGACCTATGACCTTGCATCAAGCGGTGCTTTCTAAGGCCCAAGAATTCCTCTTCTAGGTGGGATGACCTGCACCATGTTTCCTTTGCAGGATGTCATGTTTGGCCTCAAGTTTCCCTCACCTAGAAGAGAAGTTATGGGTACCAAAAAGATTTGCAGGATGACATATTTAAGTATGCACCGAGCTAATGACCTTTATGGTCTACCATGAAGAGTAGTCTAGGGCCACGAAGGAACAAGAAGCGAGTAAGTTACCTTAGCCAAGAATCAAGAACCTCTTAAGACCTCCCACGGTTCAACATTCTCATGACTTAGACTATGCTAATCAACAACTGAATTTCACACCACCAATTAAACGGTAATCTTTAACCATCACAAAAACCATAATCAAACAGTATAAAACTTAAGCTTTCCAATTCAAGATTTTATAAACCGGGGTTATACTACATGCTAATCGTTGCGTTTATCATCTTAAATTTCTCGCATATGAAAAGAGGTATAACAATAGTACACCTAAATTCCTACCTTTTATACAGATTATGAAAGATAATTAATACTAAGTTGGTTATGCTCCTGCTTTAAATTTGTATTTAAGAAATAGGTTACTTTTAATAATAGTATAATTTAGACCAATGTTAACCGCATGACTAGACAAGAATAAAATAAAACAACTTCCTTTTAAATCAAGAACGGCCAGTACAGACGTTACAAAACGTGATTATTCTTTCCTTGAAATCGCAAGGAAATCAAGAAGACGTTACAAAGATGAGGCGTTTCACAGATATAAAATGGGGAACTGATATCCAAACATTCCATTGTAGCAAGGAATAAGAGAAGAAACAAACATTCCATTGTAGCAAGGAATAAGAGAAGAAAAGAATGGCGGGACAAAGCTTGAGAAGTCTCAAAATTGTGGTGTTCATCTTCCTAGCCCTTACTTCTGGTACTTGATCCTTCCTCCTTCTCCATGTTGATTTAGATTGACAGATAGTATTAAAAAGAAGGTTTTTGTTTGTATGAATAAGTTTGTGTTACTATTGCAGGATGGATGGTGGTGCAGACAGAGGGGCGGACATGCTATAAGCACAGCGATGCATTTATAGGACCGTGCATTGCAGCAACATGTGCTGAACTTTGCATTTCTTTTGAGAAGTGGGATGACGGATTTTGCTCGGGTGATAAATGCACTTGTACGAAGCAATGTGCTGAGTCCATGCTTTAATGGGTTTGTAATTCACCACAGTTGTTGCTATCTGAATGTAATAAGCGACTCCAATTCTACTGAATTGCACAACATGTTTACTAATCAAAGCTTCCTTCTTCCATTTTATAATTTTTATCTCAACTCGCAAGTTCAAATTGATAGAATCACAAGCTTCGTTAGTTGCGTAAATTGATGCAATCAGGTTCAAAGCTTCCTGATTCCTTATTCCTTCTTGGTTCTTCCATTCAACTATGCATTGTCATATTGATTAGGCATTTCTTAATCATTTAATTTTTTATTTTTTTAAAGAAATCATTTAATAATTTTTAGAAAAGAAAAAAAAAACTGTTTACACTCATCTCATATTTGTTTCTTTCACCCGATCTCTCTACAAATTTAGAACTCAACCGTTTTAAAATTTAATTCAGTATATATATTTAATTTGTATTTATTTTTTTATTGTTTATTCTTAAACCCTCCTAATTATTTTTAACCGTTATTTTAAGAAATATATATTGAAACTAAGTTGTAAAACTTAATTAAATATTTGAAAATAAATAAATAGTTTTCTTTATGAATTAAATTTTAACAAATAAACACAAGAATCTAACCCAACCTAAAAATTTGATGGTTGTGTTCATGCATTTGGGGGATACCCCTATCCCATCACAAGGGTAAGGATGCGTACATCCAATGGCAGGACAACGATCGTTATGGGATAAGGGTATCCCCCTAGATGCATGAACACACATAATGCATGAGGTCCCTCCTACTTCTACGTTTATCATTAATGATCATAACCCCCTGTCACGTTCCATACTTCATGTCATTCTCATTTTCAATTCACATTTCATACATATTCCTATCGGGGTTATGATTCCAGACAATTCATGCTGTTTACATTCACATATTCCATACAATCATGCCATAATCATTCACGAACCACATATCGTCACATGCATAACATATCACATCAAACTAAGCAGCATACATGGCATACATTCACGTTCAATTAGAGAGCGACGCGTGTGCAGGGGTCTCGGGTCGAGGTGCGAGTTATCGGATCGCTCGCGGGTCTCGGGCCGTATGCGTGTGACGGGCCATTCGCGGGTGACGGGCCATGTGCGGGTTAGGCACTTTTAGAACATCAATTATAGAAATAACTAGAATGTTCATAAGTATTAAAACTTAATGAGTTTGAATACTAACCTTTAGTAAACGACATTATAAAGTGAGAGTGATTTTTCTAGAGCCTTTAAAGGATGACCTCCATGGGCACTCGAATTGAAGTGACCATGAAAGCCGTGGAGAACGTCACGGCTGGGCAAACTAATACAGGGTCCAACAAACTAAGATTCCCATATCCTAGAGCCTTTAAAGGGAATCAGGACGCCAAAGAGTTGGAAAACTTCATCTTTGATGTTGAACAGTACTTCAAAGCCACAACGGCTTGTATTGACGACAAGAAGGTGACCGTAGCCTCGATGTATCTCATAGACGACGCCAAACTTTGGTGGCGTACGAAGGTGCAAGACATCGTGGATGGATTGTGCACCATTGACTCATGGGAGGACCTTAAGAAAGAGTTGAGGGACCAGTTCCTCCCCGAAAACACAGGACATATAGCAATGGAAAAACTAGTAGCCCTGAAACATACTAGAGGCATACGAGACCATGTCAGACAGTTCTCAACCCTGATGCTAGATATCAGAGTTACATCAGGGAAGGACAAGGTGTTCTTCTTTATAAATGGGTTACAGCCGTGGGCCAAAACAAAGCTACACGAGAACAAGGTCCAAACCCTAGCTGCCGCAATGACCTGTGCCAAGAGACTCCTAGACTATGGGAACGAAGCGGGATCCCAAAGAAGAATGACACCAGCCCCAAACACTGGGGGCAAGACATACAAACCACCAGGTCATCGAAATGGAAGCCTCAACAGACCGAACGGAGGTAAAGACAGACCAAGCGGATGGACGAATAGACCTCCTCAGAACAACCAAGCGGGGACATCTCGAGGACCTTACCGTCAAAGGAACCACCCGACGACGCCTTTACAATGCATGTTGTGTAAAGGTCCCCACGAAGTATCTTACTGTCCTCATCAGGCTTCTCTCACTGCGCTCCAAGTGTCCATTCAAGAGAGCAATGACGCAAGGGTTGAGACTATGCTTGACACGAAGAAAGATCAAGACAATCCCCGAATGGGCGCGCTTAAATTCTTGTCAGCCCTCCAACGGAAGGTCGAACCGAAGGAGATAGTAGAGAAAGTGCCCATGTTCGTAGATGCGACAATAAATTCTTGACCGAGCAGGAGCACTCTGATAGATTCAGGAGCGACCCACAACTTCATTGCCGATCAAGAAGCCCGAAGATTGGGACTCACTATAGGAAAGGACCTGGGGAAAATGAAAGCTGTCAATTCTGAGGCCTTGCCTATTGTGGGAGTTTCCAAAAGAGTCCCCTTCAAAATTGGGGATTGGACAGGAGAGCTAGATCTTGTCGTAGCTCTCATGGACGACTTTGACGTGGTACTTGGGATGGAGTTCCTCCTAGAACACAAAGTTATCCCAATGCTGCTGGCAAAATGCTTAGTGATCACCGACCGCAACCCCACAGTAATACCTGCAAGCATCAAGCAACCATGTAATCTTCGAATGATCTCGACCATACAATTGAAAAGGGGACTCGCACGAGAGGAACCTACATTTATGGCCATACCATTGATGGAAGTAGCGACAACCGAAGAAACTGTCCCAAATGAAATCAAGGAGGTACTAAACAGCTATGCTGACATAATGCCAGAGAGCTTACCCTAAACATTACCACCTCGTCGAGGCATTGATCACGAAATCAAGCTCATCTCCGGGGTTAAACCGCCAGCGAAGAACGCATACCGGTTGGCTCCGCCCGAGCTAGCCGAATTAAGGAAACAACTGGATGAGTTGCTGAAGGCGGGCTTCATCCGCCCGGCAAAGGCACCCTACGGAGCCCCCGTACTGTTCCAGAAGAAGAAGGATGGGACGTTGCGTCTGTGCATAGACTATAGAGCCTTAAACAAGGTGACGGTATGCAACAAATATCCACTGTCGATAATATCTGACTTGTTCGACCAACTTCACGGGGCCAAGTACTTCATGAAGTTGGACTTACGATCAGGGTATTACCAAGTACGTATTGCCGAAGGGGACGAGCCCAAGACGACTTGTGTAACAAGATATGGGGCCTTCGAATTCCTAGTAATGCCCTTTAGCTTGACAAGCGCCCCAGCTACTTTCTGCACGTTGATGAACTAAGTTTTCTACGAATACTTGGATCAATTTGTCATAGTATACCTCGACGACATAGTGGTTTACAGCACAACCCTAGAGGAACACAAAGTGCACTTGAAGCTGGTGTTCGACAAGCTACAACAAAACCAACTGTATGTCAAGAAAGAGAAATGTGCATTCGCACAAACATGCATCAACTTCCTCGGACATGTCATCAAATGTGGACAGATTAGTATGGATAGCGATAAGATAAAAGCTATCCAAGAATGGAAGGTTCCTACTTCCGTATCCGATGTGCGGTCCTTCTTAGGATTAGCCAACTACTATAGGCAGTTCGTCGAAGGGTTTTCACGACGAGCCACCCCATTGACAGAGCTGTTGAAGAAAGACCACCCTTGGTCGTGGTCAAATGATTGTCAAATTGCCATTGAAGATCTAAAAACAACCATGACGAGGGGTCCTGTCCTCGGATTGGTAGATGTTACAAAGCCATTTGAAATAGAAACAAATGCTTCCGACTTTGCCCTAGGTGGGGTCCTTATTCAGGAAGGCCACCCCATCGCTTACGAAAGTCGAAAGCTCAATGACGCCGAATGTAGATACACTATCTCCGAGAAAGAAATGTTGGCAGTAGTCCATTGCCTTCGAGTCTGGAGACAGTATCTCTTGGGATCACACTTCATAGTGAAGACGAATAACAGCGCCATTTGCCACTTCTTTGTTCAACCAAAATTGACGGCAAAACAAGCCCGGTGGCAGGAGTCGTTGGTCGAATTCGACTTCAAGTTCGAACACAAAGCAGGAAAGAGTAATCAAGTAGCCGACGCACTGAATCGGAAGGGCGAACATGCGGCCCTGTGCATGTTAGCCCATATTCACTCAAGTAAGATTGATGGATCGATGCGCGACATCATCAAGGAACATTTACATAAAGACCCATCGGCCAAAGCCGTCGTCAAACTATCTAAAGCTGGGAAAATACGACAGTTTTGGGTTGAGGGAGACCTTCTGATGACAAAAGGAAACAGATTGTATGTCCCAAGAACGGGAGAACTGAGGAAGAAGCTCATTCAGGAATGTCATGATACCTTATGGGCCGGACACCCTAGGTGGCAAAGAACATACGCCCTAATAAAAAAAGGGTACTTATGGCCAAACATGCGAGACGACATCATGGAATACACCAAGACGTGCCTCATCTGTCAACAGGACAAAGTCAAGAAAGCCAAAGTCTCAGGACTCTTGGAACCTCTACCTGTGCTGACAAGACCCTGGGAAAGTGTATCTCTGGACTTCATAACACACCTCCCAAAAGTTGGGGAATATGACGCTATCTTGGTTATCGTAGACCGATTCTCAAAATATGCGACGTTCATCCCCACTCCCAAATTATGCTCGGTCGAATTCATAGCTCAACTATTTTTCAAACACTTGTAAAGTTATGGGGCATTCCGTCGAGCATCATCAGTGATAGGGATGGCAGATTCATTGGGACATTCTGGACCGAGTTATTCGCCTTCTTGGGAACAACCTTAAACATCTCCTCGAGTTACCACCCTCAGACCGATAGAAGAAAGAATGGTTCAATTGCTTGCTCGAAGAATACTTACGTCACTTCGTCGACGCTCGCCAGAAGAACTGGATACAACTATTAGATGTCGCCCAATTTTGCTTTAATTGTCAAACCAGCTCGTCTATGGGAAAGAGTCCCTTTAAAATTGTAAGTGGATGACAACCGGCCTTACCTTATATTATTGATCATCCTTATGCAGGAAAAAACCCTCAAGCTCACAACTTCACAAGAGAATGGAAGCAGACAACAGATATAGCCCGGACATATTTAGAGAAGGCTTCCAAGCATATGAAAAAGTGGGCAGACAAGAAGCGTCGCCCCCTTCAATTCCGAGTAGGAGATCAAGTCCTCATCAAGCTGAAACCAGAACAGATCAGATTTCGCAGCCGAAAGGACCAGAGACTAGTTCGAAAATATGAAGGCCCGGTTGAAGTCCTACAAAGATCGGGACTACCTCCTACCGAGTTGCACTACCCGCATGGATGAAAATCCACCTAGTAATTCATGTGAGCAACTTGAAGCCATACTACCCTGACCCAGACGACGACCAACAAAATGAAATCACAAGACCGAGCATCGATCTGCGGAAAAAAGAAACAAAAGAAGTAGAGGAGATCCTCGCCGACAGGGTTAGGAAGATAGGAAGACCTGTACGGACGATTCGTGAATTCCTTGTCAAATGGAAGAATCTCCATACAGAGAAAACCAACTGAGAACGCGCCGAAGATCTGAACTCCGCCGCCACCCACATCGCAACGTTTGAAAGTAGTCGGTTGATAGGGACGTCAACCAATTAAGTGGGGGAGGATGTCAGGTCATGCTCGTCTAGGGCGTGTTGCCCATGGCCGCATGCCCATGGCAAGCCAAACCCTTGTCATGTCTTTTCATTCTAGTGTTTTTACTTTTATAGTTCTAGGGCGTATGACGCCTCAAAAATATCATGTCTAGGCCTGCCAGACATGAAATGCCTCAGAATGTACTATAGGGGGATATGACTAGTTGTCAACTTCTCCCTACTCAAGGTTATATATGCTAAGTCATTGCTATCTCTCTCTTGCTTGCTTATATAACGTCTCTTTCAAAAATCTCTCTCTACCCTCGTTTTCTAAAACCTTCTTTCAAAACCGAGGCTAGAGGCTCGATCATACGTCGCTTGGCCGTAGGCGACGCAAGAACAAATTGGCTTAGCTCACTTGTCGTTGGAAAGTGAGTGCCGCACAATCGCTAGTCCGCTGCCTTTAAAAGTGCGATTGTGTCAGTGAGCGCGCGGGGGTGTGCGGGGTGACTGCGGGGGGAGCGCGCGGTGGGCGTGCAGGGTGTGCGGTGGCGGGTGAGTGGAGTGCGAGTTAACCTCCAAGGGTCTTGGATGTCTTTGATTTTTCATAGAGGTTAACCTATGAAAGGGTTTTGTGGCTAGCATACGTGCCTTTGGAGTGGGCATGTAGACAGGGGTGTGAGCATGAACTTGTTAGTTGTGCTTGCGTTGGGTAGGTGTTAGTGGGCATGATGTGCGCGCAAGGGCGATAGGGGCGTTGCTGCGACGTGGGGCTTGGCGCACGCACGTGGGGGCGAGCACTGGCGCCCCATGATTGCCGACCATAGGCCTTAGCGGGCACACGACCGCCCAAGCCATGCTCCCACCCACCCATGCATCATTCTCACTAACACCCAAACCCACACCACCCCAACTCACGCATGCATTTTAGATGGCCTTGCATTGGAGCATGTCTAATCATCAACACTTAACACGTAGAATCATTACTTTTCCTATAACATCCATGAAGCCTTGAGAATAGGTATTTAGATGGTATGAAATTAAACAAAAATAAAATAAGTATATTTTTATATTTTAAGCAAAAATATATATTTTAAAACTAAATTAAATTTAGATGGGTTTAGTTGGACTAATATTCATAAATCAATTCAATTTATGATTTATTTCAACTCAACCCAATTTGAATAATTTTATAATCCAATCCAAACATACAAATGTTAGATTTTTCATGTCATCAAATTTTTTCCAATACAGTTAAAAAATAATTGACATAATAAAAAACTAATTAAAATATTTAGATATTTGTATAATTGAGACTAAAATATTAAAAAATAAAAATGTGGAAAGAACTTTATTATAAATTAATACGACAAGGAAACAGGCGAGGTTCTAAATCCACATCCTCGAAACTATTTTTGATATCGGCAATCTTTATCATTTCAATGCACGGAATATATCAACAACTGAATTTCACACCACCAATTAAACGGCACCAATTAAACGGTAATCTTTAACCATCACAAAAACCATAATCAAACAGTATAAAACTTAAGCTTTCCAATTCAAGATTTTATAAACCGGGGTTATACTACATGCTAATCGTTGCGTTTATCATCTTAAATTTCTCGCATATGAAAAGAGGTATAACAATAGTACACCTAAATTCCTACCTTTTATACAGATTATGAAAGATAATTAATACTAAGTTGGTTATGCTCCTGCTTTAAATTTGTATTTAAGAAATAGGTTACTTTTAATAATAGTATAACTTAGACCAATGTTAACCGCATGACTAGACAAGAATAAAATAAAACAACTTCCTTTTAAATCAAGAACGGCCAGTATAGACGTTACAAAACGTGATTATTCTTTCCTTGAAATCGCAAGGAAATCAAGAAGACGTTACAAAGATGAGGCGTTTCACAGATATAAAATGGGGAACTGATATCCAAACATTCCATTGTAGCAAGGAATAAGAGAAGAAACAAACATTCCATTGTAGCAAGGAATAAGAGAAGAAAAGAATGGCGGGACAAAGCTTGAGAAATCTCAAAATTGTGGTGTTCATCTTCCTAGCCCTTACTTCTGGTACTTGATCCTTCCTCCTTCTCCATGTTGATTTAGATTGACAGATAGTATTAAAAAGAAGGTTTTTGTTTGTATGAATAAGTTTGTGTTACTATTGCAGGATGGATGGTGGTGCAGACAGAGGGGCGGACATGCTATAAGCACAGCGATGCATTTATAGGACCGTGCATTGCAGCAACATGTGCTGAACTTTGCATTTCTTTTGAGAAGTGGGATGACGGATTTTGCTCGGGTGATAAATGCACTTGTACGAAGCAATGTGCTGAGTCCATGCTTTAATGGGTTTGTAATTCACCACAGTTGTTGCTATCTGAATGTAATAAGCGACTCCAATTCTACTGAATTGCACAACATGTTTACTAATCAAAGCTTCCTTCTTCCATTTTATAATTTTTATCTCAACTCGCAAGTTCAAATTGATAGAATCACAAGCTTCGTTAGTTGCGTAAATTGATGCAATCAGGTTCAAAGCTTCCTGATTCCTTATTCCTTCTTGGTTCTTCCATTCAACTATGCATTGTCATATTGATTAGGCATTTCTTAATCATTTAATTTTTTATTTTTTTAAAGAAATCATTTAATAATTTTTAGAAAAGAAAAAAAAAACTGTTTACACTCATCTCATATTTGTTTCTTTCACCCGATCTCTCTACAAATTTGGAACTCAACCGTTTTAAAATTTAATTCAGTATATATATTTAATTTGTATTTATTTTTTTATTGTTTATTCTTAAACCCTCCTAATTATTTTTAACCGTTATTTTAAGAAATATATATTGAAACTAAGTTGTAAAACTTAATTAAATATTTGAAAATAAATAAATAGTTTTCTTTATGAATTAAATTTTAACAAATAAACACAAGAATCTAACCCAACCTAAAAATTTGATGGTTGTGTTCATGCATTTGGGGGATACCCCTATCCCATCACAAGGGTAAGGATGCGTACATCCAATGGCAGGACAACGATCGTTATGGGATAAGGGTATCCCCCTAGATGCATGAACACACATAATGCATGAGGTCCCTCCTACTTCTACGTTTATCATTAATGATCATAACCCCCTGTCACGTTCCATACTTCATGTCATTCTCATTTTCAATTCACATTTCATACATATTCCTATCGGGGTTATGATTCCAGACAATTCATGCTGTTTACATTCACATATTCCATACAATCATGCCATAATCATTCACGAACCACATATCGTCACATGCATAACATATCACATCAAACTAAGCAGCATACATGGCATACATTCACGTTCAATTAGAGAGCGACGCGTGTGCAGGGGTCTCGGGTCGAGGTGCGAGTTATCGGATCGCTCGCGGGTCTCGGGCCGTATGCGTGTGACGGGCCATTCGCGGGTGACGGGCCATGCGCGGGTTAGGCACTTTTAGAACATCAATTATAGAAATAACTAGAATGTTCTTAAGTATTAAAACTTAATGAGTTTGAATACTAACCTTTAGTAAACGACATTATAAAGTGAGAGTGATTTTTCTCATGGTTCGATCTTATGCAATACTCATTGCATAGGACGCCCCCACTCACATGTCTCCACATGTACAATTTAAGTGATCACATTGTTTATATCATATACAAAAGTGAGTCGCATCCTTAGTTTCCCCAGAATAAGGTACTCAGCCTTATCCTTATACTATAGATCATTTTGACTATATACTTGAACTTGATCAACTCTTATATCTCTACATATAGTTCACGTAATCATACTATAGCCAGAGTGTTCTTAGTTTATTGGATTTAGATTAATGATCATAAAGTTCACTTTATTCAATAACAATCTTTACTGAATAAACAACAATAATAACTTTATTGAAAATAGAATATGTTTTTGTTTACAAATCATGAGTTTTAGGACATAAAACCCAACAAACTTCCACTTGGACTAAAACTCTAGTGGGGTTTTATAACATTGAGCAGAGAGAAAGACATAAATACAATAAACTAGGTCATCACATACTCATGCCTTTTCTCCCACTTGCCCTAGATTACATAACTCGTAGTCCTAGACTCACTAGGTGCCATTCAAACACTTTAGCCATGAGGGGTTTTGTAAATGGATCAGCAATGTTGTTCTCTAAAGCTATTTGTGTGACGATCACATCTTCTCGTTGCACAATCTCCTTTATGAGATTATATTTGCGCTCAATATGTTTTCCTCGCTTATGGCTTCTTAGTTCTTTTGAATTTGCAACTGCTCCATTGTTATCACAATAGAGAGTGACGGGAAGATGCATATCTGGAACGACTTCCAAATCAGTTAAGAACTTTCTAAGCCATACAAATTCTTTCGCTACTTCACAAGCAGCAACATACTCAGCCTCCATGGTGGAATAAGCAATGCAACCTTATTGTATGCTTCTCCATATTATTGCTCCTTCGTTCATAGTGAAGACAGATCCTGATGTCAATTTCCTCGAATTTACATCGGTCTAAAAATCTGAGTCAGTGTACGGTGCTAAGGATCAGATCCTTAGCACCGTACATTGGCATATAGTCCCTCGTTCTCCTAAGATACTTGAGGATATTCTTAACTACAGTCCAATGAGCACGTCCCAGATTGGATTGATATCTGCTGACAATTCCCACAGCATAGCATACGTCGGGCCGGGTACACAGCATGGCATACATCAGACTATCGACCGCTGATGCATAGGGAATGTGTCTCATATCCTCAACTTCTTGAGGTTTCTTAGGACTTTGTTTCTTCAATAAATGAACTTCATGCCTGAAAGGTAATAATTCTTTCTTGAAGTCCTGCATCTTATATTGAATCAATATTTTGTCGATGTACGATGCTTGAGACAATGCTAGTGATTTGTTCTTGCGATTCCGAACAATTTGGATTCCAAGAACAAACTGAGCCTCTCCCAAATCTTTCATTTGGAATTGTGTCGCTAGCCAATGCTTAATGTCAAATAGAAATCCCACATCATTTCCAATGAGTAAGATATTGTCAACGTACAACACCAGGAAAGCTACTGTAGAGTTGACTATCCTTTTATAAACACAAGGTTCGTCAACATTCTGTTTAAAATCATAAGATTTGATCGCAATATCAAACTTTATATTCCAGGATCGAGATGCTTGCTTCAACCCATAAATGGATCTTTTAAGCTTGCAAACCCTTTGCTCGTGATCCTGTTCAATGAACCCCTCTAGTTGAGCCATATAGATACTCTCTTCAAGATTCCGTTTAGAAAGGCTGTCTTAACATCTATTTGTCAAATTTCATAATCATAAAATGTGGCAATAGACAAGAGTATTCTAATCGATTTAAGCATAGCAACATGAGAGAAGGTTTCTTCATAGTCCACCCCCTCTCTTTGGGTATAACCCTTTGCTACTAGTTGAGCTTTAAAGGTCTGTACCTTACCGGTTTGATCTCGTTTCCTCTTATAGATCCATTTGCAACCAATAGGTTTCACCCCATCTGGTTGATCTGCAAGTTTCAAAACTGAATTGAAGTACATTGACTCCATTTCAAGATTCATGACTTTAATCCACTGATCTCTATCTTTATCATTCATTGCTTGTTTATAGGTTAATGGATCCTCAATGTCATCATCAGGTATGATGACTTGAGTTTCTGTCAAACCCAAGTAACGATCGGGTTGAGTTATAACCCTCCCACTACGTCAAGGCATTCTCAACTCTTGAGAAGGATGTGATTGACCAGAAGTGTCAGCTTCATCAACAACTCTTGTTGAAGGACCAGCTTGATCAACAACTCTTGTTGAAGGACCAGCTTGATCAACAACTCTTGTTGTTTTATCAGTAGCTTCTTTAGAAATCTCACTTAATACTAGTTTGTTGCGAGGTTGATGATTTCTTACATGGTCTTCCTCTAAGAATGTAGCAATTGTTGATACAAACACTCTATTTTCTTGAAGGTCATAAAACAAACCACCTTTTGTCTCTTTGGGGTATCTTACGAATAGACATAATTTTGAACGACGTTCTAATTTCTTGGGGTTTTGCAACAACGCATGTGTTGGACATCCTCAAATTCTGAAGTGACGTAAACTACCTTTATGCCCCACCATGCATGTTCTGCCAACACACCACCTTCAAAACATGGGGCTGGCCCAAGGATGGCCCAATGGCGTCACCACAACGTCACACGCTCAACGAGGTTCATGTTGGACGCCCGAAGGCACCCAACTCCACCCCACCTTGCATGCTTTGTCGTCATACCAACCATCAACCATCCTCAAGTCAGCCCAAGTTAGAAGGCCACATTCCATGCTCAACAAGTCTCATGTCGCACGCCCAAAGTCATTTGACACCGCCCCACCAAGCATGTTCTGCCACCACACAGCCTTCAAAACATAGGGCTAGCCCAAGGAAGGGAGGCATACCACAACAACGTCCCACACTCAACGAGGATCATGCCGCACGCCCGAAGGCACCCAGCTCCACCCCACTTTGCATGTTTCATCATCGTACCAGCAGCCATCCACAGTCCAAACACCTGAGATTCCCAGTTAGAACGCAACATTGCAACATTCCGTGCTCAACGAGGCTCATGTCGCACGTCCAAAGGCACCCGATTCCAACTAGCCGAACATGTTCTGGCACCACACGCCTTCGAAACATAGGGCTTGCCCAAGGCTGGCCGAGCATCACCACAAAGGCACCCACTCCACCCCACCTTGCATGTTTCATCATCGTACCAGCCATCAACCATCCTCAAGCCAGCCCAAGTTAGAAGGCAACATCGCAACATTCCATTCTCAACAAGACTCATGTTGCACGCCCAAAGGCGCAACCGACACTACCTCACCGTGCAAGTTTCGCCACCGCACCACCGCCATCAACTGCCCTCGTCCGCCAACCACCACCCCCACACCCCAAGCATATGCCCACATGGGTCACATAGTGCTTGGGGCGTGGGGGTGGCGGAAGATATAGGGGGTACCCCCGTGCCCAGCCCATGCAGACTAGTCACCCCCCTATATAGTACATTTTGAGGCATTTTTGGTCTGCCAGTCCTAGATACGATTTTTCTGAGTCGTCATATGGCCAAATATATCAAGTTTTAGAATATTTTTTTCCATGAAATTCATGAATTGGACATTCTAATGGATCTATAAATCAAGTTTCATAATTTTTCAACCAACTAGTTTTTTTAATGAATTTTTAAATATTAAATAATAAGAAATTAAAAAAAATAGCTAGAGTTGTCAAAAAAATCTGAAATTGTGTGGGAATCATGTTTTCATGTTTCTTAGCTCCGAGAAAAAAAATTACAACAAACTGATCACTCCACATGTACTTTCACAATTAATGGGAGATGGATGGGCGGGCACGGGCGCGCGCACAGTAGAATGCGGGCGGGGCCAGGACGTGGCGCGCTGGAGAACGCTGGCAGGGCGGGGCGGGGCAGGGGGGCATGCGCGCGCGGGAACACGCTGGCTGGGGGGCGCGCGCGTGGGAGCACGCTGGTGGGGTGGGGGTGCGCGCGGGAGCACGTTGGCGGGGAGGGGCGTGAGAGAGCGCACGAAGGGGCAAGCGAGCGGGGCGCACGCTGGCGGGGAGGGGAGTGAGAGAGCGCACGCAGGGGCAAGCGAGCGGGGTGCACGCGAGGGGAAGGGCGGGGCTGGCGAGCGCAAGGGAACGTTCTGACACTGCCCCACCGTGCGCATTCCGCCATCGCACCACCGCTGTCAACCGCCCTCGACCTCCGACCACCACCTCGACGACCCAAGCATATGCCCATGTGCGGCGCATAGTGCTTGGGGCGTGGGGGTGGCGGAAGATATAGGGGGTACCCCCGTGCCCAGCCCATGCAGACTAGTCACCCCCTATATAGTATATTTTGAGGCATTTTTGGTCTGCCACACCTAGATACGATTTTTCTGAGCCATCATACGGTCAAATAATTCAAGTTTTAGATTGTTTTTTTCCATGAACTCGATTGATTCATTAATGGGACATTCTAATGGATCTATAAATCAAGTTTCATAATTTTTCAACCAACCAATTTTTTTAATGAGTTTTTAAATATTAAGTAATAGGAAATTAGAAAAAATAGCTAGAGTTGTCAAAAAAATATGAAATTTTGTGGGAATCATTCTTTCATGTTGCTTAGCTCCCAAGAAAAAAATTACAACAAACCGACCACTCCACATGTACTTTCACAATTAACTATTTTTTCTTTTGCTTATCTTAATTTCCACGGATGTTCGGTGTGATGAATTGTTATAGGGGCTAACCTTCAAGGCTTTATACGTGCACTCACGCTTCATAGGCATTGGGTGTGATGTTTTTTTTATGGAGGTAAAATCCAACACTTTTGATATGCTGTTGGTAGGACATGTATCGCACATAGCATAGGATGGGGCTTGGCGTGTGCGAGTGGTGAGTGCACGAGGGCGTGTGGGGTGAGCGTGCGGGGGTGTGCGAGCTGAGTGTCACGGTCATGCTCGTTTAGGGCGTGTTGACCATGGCCGCATGCCTATGGCAAGCCAAACCCTTGTCATGTCTTTTCATTCTAGTGTTTTTACTTTTGTAGTTCTAGGACGTATGACGCCTAAAAAATATCATGTTTAGGCCTGCCAGACATGAAATGCCTCAGAATGTACTATACGGGGATATGACTAGTTGTCAACTTCTCCCTACCCAAGGTTATATATGCTAAACCATTGTTATCTCTCTCTTGCTTGCTTATATAACGTCTCTTTCAAAAATCTCTCTTTCTAAAATCTCTCTCTACCCTCGTTTTCTAAAACCTTCTTTCAAAACCGAGGCTAGAGGCTCGATCATACGTCGCTTGGCCGTAGGCGACACAAGAACAAATTGGCTTAGCTCACTTGTCGTTGGAAAGTGAGTGCCGCACAATCGCTAGTCCGCTGCCTTTAAAAGTGCGATTGTGTCAAGTGGTATCAGAGCTTTGTTAGCTCCGTGACACAGTAAAGACCGAAACCATGTCGGCAACAAAGTCGACACCGAAAGCACAAGCCGACCGGCTTACGCTAATAGAGGAGGAAATGTCGCACGGGTGACCAAATTGAGTGAGATAGTCGTAGAAATCGACGCAATGGGCAACCGCCTGGATGGGTTGCCAATCGCAGAATTGATGTTTCGAGTGAACTCGCTCGAAGAAAGAGTTGCTCCTACGAGCAGCCCAAAAACCGTTTGGTAGTCTGGATAACTCTGTCACGCACAAGGAGAGACGTGGCGAAGAGTTCGACGTGCTACAAAATACAATGATGAGCTTGTTCAATGGATTAGCTGATGAATTCAGAACAACAATCGGCGACATCCAAGAAAGGATGGCCTCCATGGGCACTCGAATTGAAGTGACCATGAAAGCCGTGGAGAACGTCACGGCTGGACAAACTAATACAGGGTCCAACAAACTAAGATTCCTAGATCCTAGAGCCTTTAAAGGGAATCGGGATGCCAAAGAGTTGGAAAACTTCATCTTTGATGTCGAACAGTACTTCAAAGCCACAACGGCTTGTACTGACGACAAGAAGGTGACTGTAGCCTCGATGTTCCTATAGTTTCTAAACAATATTACCCACAAGTGCTATGAAGGAATAGGGTTCGGAAAGTGCCTAGAAACCATTCCCCCAATCCAATCCGCCATTAAAGAGCTTCAAGGAAAACTCAAAATTCAAATAAGAGAATACACAAAATTCGTCGAGCAAGAATGATCTCAATAAGTTTTTGCACCTTCAAGGAATGTTTTCATTGAAGACCACGAAGAGAAATAACCTCGGAAAAGTTTCCAATTGAAGAAAATTCGTTTCATGTTCAAATTGTGGGTAAGTGTCGAATTCCTATCTATGACCTTTTTTCCTTCAAATTAAGGATTCCTTTAGCTTAAGAGGAAAAAGATGATTAACTTTGATGAAGGAATCAAGAGAGCTGAAACTTCTAAGAACAAGATACCTAAGAGATTGAAAATCGGAGGTGTCATGTAACTTGCAGACCGAGGGTGATTTCTCAAAATTAAGGTCCCACACTCAAAGATGTTCCTCAAAACCAATTTCTTAAGCTTAAGGAAAGAATAAGGAAGAAGTTCCATGAAGAAATCGAGCCTTGAAAACCCTTAGAATCGGCTACCCAATAAGAAATCCTTTGTTTTTACTCCAGCGAGAAATTATATTTTGGACGAACTTTGGAAGCGAATATCTTAGGCTACGATCCACGAAAAGGTATGAAATCAATCCATAGCTCTTCCTTGTAATACCCTCTTTAAGTTTCATGAAGAACTCGAGGGGAGAAACGGCGTGATCGGAGCTGGGGAGGGCGACTTTCAGACAGTGGCGCGAAAGATCACGCACGTCTTCTTCCCGTCTGGAGGAAGAAGACGATGACGTGGCCGGTTCAGTTGAACCGGCCATGTCAACCAAAAACTCGACCCCACGATTTTTCTAAAATTTAACCCCCTTCCAGAATGGTTCTCAGAAAAATCTTTATGGTTCCAGAAACTAGACACAATAAGGAGTCTGTGGAAGAAAATTTAAGGTAATTCAGGTATCGGAAGATCATGAACAGAGGTCTCGAACGTCGACAACGAGGTAAGTAGCCACCTTGCACTTTTTTGTTAAGACATACTTGTAGGAATCGCTTGGATTTCCATATGAACCCTAAAACAAATATGAATTTAGGATATATGAAAGAAAAGCTCAAAGAACCATGAGTTAACGCCCTAAATCGATCAAAATGCTCGGGAATTAGGCAACGTTAAAATAACCGACTAGATGAACTCTGCTCTAATAGCCAAAATATATATATATATATATATATATATAAATAATGAAATAAATAAAGAAATAAAGAAATAAAAATAATTATAAAAAAAAATGAAAATGGCCTTTATGGAGTTGAGATTCATGGGAGATTTAAGTGAAGATAGATTTGAACAATAAGGTATATATTAAATCTTCGTTTTCTTTTATCCTATTCTTTTTAGTTTTTTTTAAGAAATCATAGCCAATTATAGTTAGATTTTCATTAAATTATTATAATCGTTTAGTTTTGAGTTAGAAACTAAATGTTACTCATTTATACGAATTCTAGTAAATCACGTTATATTAGTAATATTAGATTAAATTTATATCCGTAGCAAATGAATAGATTAAAAATAAAATGACCAAGAAAATTTGTGAACAAAAGGAAACACCAAGATAAGGAAAGATTTGGAAATATGGATCCACTATAAATTTGGAATACATGAGAACAAAATTAGAAGGCAACAGAGTAAATACCCATTAAAAAAAAGGAAGATTCTGTAATTAAAACATAAACTAAATAAAAAAGCATAAACTAAATACAAAAAAAAGTAAATATAAGAGTAGACCCAAATAATAATTTTATAGAATTCAAACTTGAAATTGATGTCATGGGCTCAAATAGGTTTACGGATTTCAAAGGACATAATCGAACTTTCATTAAGGATATATTCGTGACAACAACTTAAGTTAACCAGGTAAGTGGCCTTACTATCGGCATGGTTATATTTGATGTTGACACGTGCCTGTGGTTCTGCACGTGTCATATATACTGATATGTGTGAATTATCTGTGAATCAATATGCTTATATTATGTTTATGTTATGCTATAATATGAGAATTGTATGATAATATTTATGGTGTGATGTGTTCAATGATATGTTTGATATATGATACGAGAAGGATGCACTAAATGTAATGTAACGATAGAAGTAAGATGTATTCACGAAACATTAAGGTTAGGTTACGCCTCGAAGTGCTATGGATATGAGAGATTGATAAAAGAATATGGTTAGGATATGGGTAGAAAGAACTCCCTAGGAATCTATGATCTTCTAGAACAACTTACGCTAAGATGGGTTCATATGATTACAAATGAAAGTTACAACTTATGCCCCAAGAAATTATGAACATTAGAAACTTACAAGATTGAGGATCAAGAACAACACCACACAAGCTTTACAACTACCCAAGTAAGAAGAATGCTAGGTACCACTCAAGGACGAGGGACCAAGGTCCCCAAACTAAAAAACACAAGAATGCTAGGTAATACTCTAACCATGCCCAAAGTGACCTATGACCTTGCATCAAGCGGTGCTTTCTAAGGCCCAAGAATTCCTCTTCTAGGTGGGATGACCTGCACCATGTTTCCTTTGCAGGATGTCATGTTTGGCCTCAAGTTTCCCTCACCTAGAAGAGAAGTTATGGGTACCAAAAAGATTTGCAGGATGACATATTTAAGTATGCACCGAGCTAGTGACCTTTATGGTCTACCATGAAGAGTAGTCTAGGGCCACGAAGGAACAAGAAGCGAGTAAGTTACCTTAGCCAAGAATCAAGAACCTCTTAAGACCTCCCACGGTTCAACATTCTCATGACTTAGACTATGCTAATCAACAACTGAATTTCACACCACCAATTAAACGGTAATCTTTAACCATCACAAAAACCATAATCAAACTGTATAAAACTTAAGCTTTCCAGTTCAAGATTTTATAAACCGGGTTATACTACATGCTAAACGTTGCGTTTATCATCTTAAATTTCTCGCATATGAAAAGAGGTATAACAATAGTACACCTAAATTCCTACCTTTTATACCAATTATGAAAGATAATTAATACTAAGTTGGTTATGCTCGTGCTTTAAATTTGTATTTAAGAAATAGGTTACTTTTAATAATAGTATAATTTAGACCAATGTTAACCGCATGACTAGACAAGAATAAAATAAAACAACTTCCT
>NW_019272135.1:114053-121043 GCF_002738345.1 Cucurbita maxima | reverse complement strand
TATATATATTTAATTTGTAATTATTTTTTTATTGTTTATTCTTAAACCCTCCTAATTATTTTTAACCGTTATTTTAAGAAATATATATTGAAACTAAGTTGTAAAACTTAATTAAATATTTGAAAATAAATAAATAGTTATCTTTATGAATTAAATTTTAACAAATAAACACAAGAATCTAACCCAACCTAAAAATTTGATGGTTGTGTTCATGCATTTGGGGGATACCCCTATCCCATCACAAGGGTAAGGATGCGTACATCCAATGGCAGGACAATGATCGTTATGGGATAAGGGTATCCCCCTAGATGCATGAACACACATAATGCATGAGGTCCCTCCTACTTCTACGTTTATCATTAATGATCATAACCCCCTGTCACGTTCCATACTTCATGTCATTCTCATTTTCAATTCACATTTCATACATATTCCTATCGGGGTTATGATTCCAGACAATTCATGCTGTTTACATTCACATATTCCATACAATCATGCCATAATCATTCACGAACCACATATCGTCACATGCATAACATATCACATCAAACTAAGCAGCATACATGGCATACATTCACGTTCAATTAGAGAGCGACGCGTGTGCAGGGGTCTCGGGTCGAGGTGCGAGTTATCGGATCGCTCGCGGGTCTCGGGCCGTATGCGTGTGACGGGCCATTCGCGGGTGACGGGCCATGCGCGGGTTAGGCACTTTTAGAACATCAATTATAGAAATAACTAGAATGTTCATAAGTATTAAAAATTAATGAGTTTGAATACTAACCTTTTGTAGTTCAAATTCCTTTTTCCTCACGAACCGGTTTCGAACCACCACTAGTGTCTTCTCCACTATCCTTCGGTCTTAGAACGGGATTGTGGAATCTGGAGAGTGACTAAACTTGGGAGGGATTTTGTATATATGAAGAGAGTGTTTGTGAGAGGTTTTTCTCAAGGTTTTTCACCAACAAGAAGAAGTTTCATGTATTATGATCACTCTATTTATAGAGTCATGTTTGCATGTTCATGCAAATTTGAGATCACCAAATTTTGACCCTCAAAATTCCACTCAAATGTTTGGGATTATGTGGCAAGCATGCATGCTTGAGTTAACCAAATTTTGACACTTAAAATTTCACTCAAATTTGTGGGGTTTATTTGGCAAGCATGCAAGTTTGGTTAAACCAAATTTTGACACCTCAAAATTCCACTAACATGGATTTTTCAATTAAATGAAGTCAACATTTTGACTTTCTTCATTTTGATTCAACAATCAATTTGAATTATTAATTACAAATTAAAGTAATATTAAATGATTAATTAAACTATTTAATTAATATTTAATATTAATTCAAATGTCAATCCCAATTAATTCCGACACATATTTGATTAAGATATTTAAATCTTATTTAAATATCTCTGATTCTCTCTTTTTGTTTAATTCGTAAATAAAATAAAAATGTGGTTAAATATGTCATATATATGTAGCGCAATCTCCCTAATTTGAATTCGAACACTTCGAACTCACTCGTCACACTGTTCTATGGTTTAGTCCGATATGAGCTAGCAGAGGGACCTAATGGACCTATAGATCATGGGCTCCAATGATCCAAGATTAACCGGTTAAACTCATTAACCTTGTTAACCAACATTCGTTAACTACTAAGACATTCCACTATAGCCTAGTAGTTGCACTCCCCTCACTATAGATATATTTCTGTCCATTTGATATAACCATGATTAGTAAGTCGATCCTTCACATGTTGTTCGTAACTAGAGCTGGGCTAATTTACCGTTTTACCCCTGAAGTTACTTCTTGTTTCTTATGTCTCACTGATCCTCTAATGAACAACTGGTTTGTGGTCCAACCAGTAAACCGGATCCCTCTCGGGCCAATGAGAGGGTGGGGCCCCTTGTTCAAGACCTGGAGTCAGTACTTAAGGGAACTACCTCTCTTCTATCCCTAAAAGTGGGTAGGAGTGAATTCCATCTTGCACCCCACGTCCCAAGTCATTTACCCAGTCTTACCCCTGAAATGGGAGGCCTATTGAGTCGGCGAACTTGAGCCACTCTCACCCATGCAAATCTAAGGATAATTTCGAATAAACAGGAGTTCATGGTTAGCTCAGGATTAAGATCGAGTTACCTAGGTCAACGAATGAAAAGAAAATCAGTCTCAACAGTAAACGACGTTATAAAGTGAGAGTGATTTTTCTCATGGTCTTATCTTATGCAATACTCATTGCATAGGACGCCCCCACTCACATGTCTCCACATGTACAATTTATGTGATCACATTGTTTATATCATACACAAAAGTGAGCCGCATCCATAGTGTCCCCAGAATAAGGTACTCAGCCTTATTCTTATACTATAGATCATTTTGACTATATACTTGAACTTGATCAACTCTTATGTATCTACATATAGTTCACGTAATCATACTATAGCCAGAGTGTTCTTAGTTTATTGGATTTAGATTAATGATCATAAAGTTCACTTTATTCAATAACAATCTTTACTGAATAAACCACAATAATAACTTTGTTGAAAATAGAATATGTTTTTGTTTACAAACCATGAGTTTTAGGACATAAAACCCAACAAACTCCCACTTGGACTAAATTTCTAGTGGGGTTTTATAACATTGAGCAGAGAGAAAGACATAAATACAATAAACTAAGTCATCACATACTCATGCATTTTCTCCCACTTGCCCTAGATTACATAACTCGTAGTCCTAGACTCACTAGGTGCCATTCAAACACTTTAGCCGTGAGGGGTTTTGTAAATGGATCAGCAATGTTGTTCTCTGAAGCTATTTGTGTGACGATCACATCTCCTCGTTGCACAATCTCCCTTATGAGATGATATTTGTGCTCAATATGTTTTCCTCCCTTATGGCTTCTTGGTTCTTTTGAATTTGCAACTGCTCCACTGTTATCACAATAAAGAGTGACGAGAAGAAGCATATCTATAACGAATTCCAAATCAGTTAAGAACTTCCTAAGCCATACAAATTCTTTCGCTGCTTCACAAGCAGCAACATACTCAGCCTCCATGGTGGAATCAGCAATGCAACCTTGTTGTATGCTTCTCCATATTATTGCTCCTCCGTTCAGAGTGAAGACAGACCCTGATGTCGATTTCCTCGAATTTACATCGGTCTAAAAATTTGAGTCAGTGTACGGTGCTAAAGATCAGATCCTTAGCACCGTACATTCGCATATAGTCCCTCGTTCTCCTAAGATACTTGAGAATATTCTTAACGACAGTTCAATGAGCACGTCCCGGATTGGATTGATATCTGCTGACAATTCCCATAGAACAGCATACGTCGGGTCGGGTACACAACATGGCATACATCAGACTACCGACTGCTGATGCATAGGGAATGTGTCTCATATCCTCAACTTCTTGAGGTTTCTTAGGACTTTGTTCCTTCAACAAATGAACTTCATGCCTGAAAGATAATAATTCTTTCTTGAAGTCCTACATCTTATATCGAATCAATATTTTGTCGATGTACGATGCCTGAGAGAATGCTAGTGATTTGTTCTTAAGATTCCGAACAATTTGGATTCCAAGAACAAACCGAGCCTCTCCCAAATCTTTCATTTGGAATTGTGTCGCTAGCCAATGATTAATGTCAAATAGAAATCCCACATCATTTCCAATGAGTAAGATATTGTCAACGTACAACACCAGGAAAGCTACTGTAGAGTTGACTATCCTTTTATAAACACAAGGTTCGTCAACATTCTGTTTAAAACCATAAGATTTGATCGCAGTATCAAACTTTATATTCTAGGATCGAGATGCTTGCTTCAACCCATAAATGGATCTTTTAAGCTTGCAAACCCTTTGCTCGTGATCCTGTTCAATGAACCCCTCTAGTTGAGCCATATAGATACTCTCTTCAAGATTTCCGTTTAGAAAGGCTGTCTTAACATCTATTTGTCAAATTTCATAATCATAAAATGTGGCAATAGACAAGAGTATTCTAATCGATTTAAGCATAGCAACAGGAGAGAAGGTTTCTTCATAGTCCACCCCCTCTCTTTGGGTATAACCCTTTGCTACTAGTTGAGCTTTAAAGGTCTGTACCTTACCGGTTTGGTCTCGTTTCCTCTTATAGATCCATTTGCAACCAATAGGTTTTACCCCATCTGGTTGATCTGCAAGTTCTAAAACTGAATTGAAGTACATTGACTCCATTTTAAGATTCATGGCTTTAATCCACTGATCTCTATCTTTATCATTCATTGCCTGTTTATAGGTCAATGGATCCTCAATGCCATCATCAGGTATGATGACTTGAGTTTCTGCCAAACCCAAGTAACGATCGGGTTGAGTTATAACCCTCCCACTACGCCAAGGCATTCTCAACTCTTGAGAAGGATGTGATTGACTAGAAGTGTCAGCTTCATCAACAACTCTTGTTGAAGGACCAGCTTGATCAACAACTTTTGTTGTTTTATCAGTAGCTTCTTTAGAAATCTCACTTAATACTAGTTTGCTGCGAGGTTGATGATTTCTTACGTGGTCTTCCTCTAAGAATGTAGCAATTGTTGATACAAACACTTTATTTTCTTGAAGGTCATAAAACAAACCACATTTCGTCTCTTTGAGGTATCCTACGAATAGATATAATTTTGAACGACGTTCTAATTTCTTGGGGTTTTGCAACAACGCATGTGCTGGACATCCTCAAATTCTTAAGTGACGTAAACTACCTTATGCCCCGGACATGTTCTGCCAACACACCACCTTCAAAACATGGGCCTGGCCCAAGGATGGCCCAATGGCGTCACCACAACGTCACACACTCAACTAGGTTCATGTTGGACGCCCGAAGGCACCCAACTCCACCCCACCTTGCATGCTTTGTCGTCGTACCAACCATCAACCATCCTCAAGTCAGCCCAAGTTAAAAGGCCACATTCCATGCTCAACAAGTCTCATGTCGCACGCCCAAAGTCATTTGACACTGCCCCACCAAGCATGTTCTGCCACCAGACAACCTTCAAAACATAGGGCTAGCCCAAGGAAGGGAGGCATACCATAACAACGTCCCACACTCAACGAGGATCATGCCGCACGCTCGAAGGCACCCAGCTCCACCCCACTTTGCATGTTTCATCATCGTACCAGCAGCCATCCACAGTCCAAACACTAGAGATGCCCAATTAGAAGGCAACATTGCAACATTCCGTGCTCAACGAGGCTCATGTCGCACGCCCAAAGGCACCCGATTCCAACCAGCCAAACATGTTATGGCACCACACGCCTTCAAAACATAGGGCTGGCTCAAGGCTGGCCGAGCATCACCACAACGTCACACACTCAACGAGGTTCATGCTGCACGCCCAAAGGCACCCGACTCCACCCCACCTTGCATGTTTCATCATCATACCAGCCATCAACCATCCTCAAGCCAGCCCAAGTTAGAAGGCAACATCGCAACATTCCATTCTCAACAAGGCTCATGTTGCACGCCCAAAGGCGCACCCGACACTACCTCACTGTGCAAGTTTCGCCACCGCACCACTGCCATCAACCGCCCTCGTTCGCCAACCACCACCCCCACACCCCAAGCATATGCCCACGTGCGGCACATAGTGCTTGGGGCATGGGGGTGGCGGAAGATATAGGGGGTACCCCCGTGCCCAGCCAATGCAGATTAGTCACCCCCTATATAGTACATTTTGAGGCATTTTTGGTCTGCCAGGCCTAGATACGATTTTTCTGAGTCGTCATACGGCCAAATATATCAAGTTTTAGAATGTTGTTTTCCATGAACTCGATTGATTCATGAATTGGACATTCTAATGGATCTATAAATCAAGTTTCATAATTTTTCAACAACCTAATTTTTTTTAATGAATTTTTAAATATTAAATAATAAGAAATTAGAAAAAATAGCTAGAGTTGTCAAAAAAAAATATGAAATTTTATGGGAATCATGTTTTCATGTTTCTTAGCTCCTAGAAAAAAAATTACAACAAACCGATCACTCAACATATACTTTCACAATTAATGGGTGATGGATGGGGCACGGGCGCGGGCGCGTGCACAGCAGAATGCAGACGAGGCTGGGACGGGGCGCGCGGGAGAATGCTGGCGGGGCAGGGGGCATGCGCGCGCGGAAGCACGCTGGCGAGGCGGGGCTGGGGGCACGCACGCGCTAGAGAACGAGGGCGGGGCGGGGCGGGAGAGAGCATTCGCGGGGCGCACGCGAGGGGAAGGGCGGGGCTGGCGAGCGCGCGGGCACGTTTCGACACTGCCCCTCCGTGCGCGTTCCGCCATCGCACCACCGCCGTCAACCGCCCTCGACCTCCGACCACAACCTCGACGACCCAAGCATATGCCCATGTGCGGCGCATAGTGCTTGGGGCGTGGGGGTGGCGGAAGATATAGGGGGTACTCCCGTGCCCAGCCCATGCAGACTAGTCACCCCCCTATATAGTACATTTTGAGGCATTTTTTGTCTGCCAGGCTTAGATACGAATTTTCTGAGCCATCATACGGTCAAATAACTCATGTTTTAGATTGTTTTTTTTTATGAACTCGATTGATTCATTAATGGGACATTCTAATAGATTAAATCAAGTTTCATAATTTTTCAACCAACCAGTTTTTTTTTTAATGAATTTTTAAATATTAAATAATAGGAAATTAGAAAAAATAGCTAGGGTAAAAAAAATATGAAATTTTGTGGGAATCATTCTTTCATGTTGCTAAGCTCCTAAGAAAAAAATTACAACAAACCGACCATTCCACATGTACTTTCACAATTAATGGGTGATGGTTGTAAAAACAAGGTCATGGTGGATGTCTTGGTCTAATGTACTTGCTCTAGTATCAAAACTCTTCATTTTATTGTGAAAAGTGAATGATTTTTTTTAATGAGAAGTGAATGTTCATCAAACCCAATTCCCGTGAAAAGTGAATGTTTATTTTTAATGCTTTTATTGTTATGACTTTTTTTTTTTT
>NW_019272135.1:101553-106553 GCF_002738345.1 Cucurbita maxima | reverse complement strand
GGCCGAGCATCACCACAACGTCACACACTCAACGAGGTTCATGCCGCACGCCCAAAAGCACCCGACACCACCCCACCTTGCATGTTAAATCATCGTACCATCCATCAACCATCCTCAAGCCAGCCCAAGTTAGAAGGCAACATCCCAGCATTCCATTCTCAACAAGGCTCATGTTGCACGCCCAAAGGCGCACCCGACACTACCTCACTGTGCAAGTTTCGCCACCGCACCACTGCCATCAACTTCCCTCGTCCGCCAACCACCACCCCCACACCCTAAGCATATGCCCACGTGCGGCACATAGTGCTTGGGGCGTGGGGGTGGCGGAAGATATAGGGGGTACCCCCGTGCCCAGCCCATGCAGACTAGTCACCCCCTATATAGTACATTTTGAGGCATTTTTGGTCTGCCAGTCCTAGATACGATTTTTCTGAGTCGTCATATGGCCAAATATATCAAGTTTTAGAATATTTTTTTCCATGAAATTCATGAATTAGACATTCTAATGGATCTATAAATCAAGTTTCATAATTTTTAAACCAACTAATTTTTTTGAATGAACTTTTAAATATTAAATAATAAGAAATTAGAAAAAATAGCTAGAGTTGTCAAAAAAATCTGAAATTTTGTGGAAATCATGTTTTCATGTTTCTTAGCTCGTAGAAAAAAATTACAACAAACCGATCACTCCACATGTACTTTCACAATTAATGGGTGATGGATGGGGAGCGGGCACTGGCGCGCGCACAGCAGAACGCTGGCGGGGCCAAGGCAGGGCGCGCGGGAGCACGCTGGCAGAGGTGCACGCTAGCGAGGGGTCACGCGTGCGGGAGCACGCTGGCGGTGGGGCGCGCGTGCGCGTTAGCACGCTGGCGGGGCGGGGCGGGGCGCACTCGAGGGGAAGGGCGGGGCTGGCGAGCGTGCGGGAACGTTCCGACACTGCCCCACCGTGAGCGTTCCGCCACCGCACCACCGCCGTCAACAGCCCTCGACCTCCAACGACCACCTCGATGACCCAAGCATATGCCCATGTGCGGCGCATATTGCTTGGGGCATGGGGGTGGCGGAAGATATAGGGGGTACCCCCGTGCCCAGCCCATGCAGACTAGTCAACCCCCTATATAGTACATTTTGAGGCATTTTTTGTCTGCCAGGCCTAGATACGATTTTTATGAGCCGTCATACGGTCAAATATCTCAAGTTTTAGATTGTTTTTTTCCATGAACTCGATTGATTCATTAATGGGACGTTCTAATGGATCTATAAATCAAGTTTCATCCTTTTTCAACCAACCAATTTTTTTTTAATGAGTTTTTAAATATTAAGTAATAGAAAATTAGAAAAAATAGCTAGAGTTGTCAAAAAAATCTGAAATTTTCTGAGAATCATTTTTTCATGTTGCTTAGCTCCCAAGAAAAAAATTACAACAAACCGACCACCCCACATGTACTTTCACAATTAATGGGTGATGGTTGTAAAAACAAGCCCAATTTTGCTCCAATTGTCAAACCAGCTCGTCTATGGGAAAGAGTCATTTTGAAATTGTAAGTGGACGACAACCGGCCTTACCCCATATTATTGATCATCCTTATGCAGGGAAAAACCCTCAAGCTCACAACTTCACAAGAGAATGGAAGCAGACAACAGATATAGCCCGGACATATTTAGAGAAGGCTTCCAAGCATATGAAAAAGTGGGCAGACAAGAAGCGTCGCCCCCTTCAATTTCGAGCAGGAGATCAAGTCCTCATCAAGCTAAAACCAGAACAGATCAGATTTCGCAGCTGAAAGGACCAGAGACTAGTTCGAAAATATGAAGGCCCGGTTGAAGTCCTTAAAAAGATCGGGACTACCTCCTACCGAGTTGCACTACCCGCATAGATGAAAATCCACCCAATAATTCATGTGAGCAACTTGAAGCCATACCACCTTGACCCAGACGACGACCAACGAAATGAAATCACAAGACCGCCGACAGGGTTAGGAAGATAGGAAGACCTTACGGACGATTCATGAATTCCTTGTCAAATGGAAGAATCTCCCTACAGAGGAAACCAGCTGGGAAAGCGCCGAAGATCTGAACTTTGCCGCCACCCACATCGCAAGGTTTGAAAGTAGTCGGTTGATAGGGACGTCAACCAATTAAGTGGGGGAGGATGTCACAGTCATGCTCGTCTAGGGCGTGTTGACCATGGCCGCATGCCCATAGCAAGCCAAACCCTTGTCACGTCTTTTCATTCTAGTGTATTTACTTTTGTAGTTCTAGGGCGTATGACGCCTCAAAAATATCATGTCTAGGCCTGTCAGACATGAAATGCCTCAGAATGTACTATAGAGGGATATGACTAGTTGTCAACTTCTCCCTACCCAAGGTTATATATGCTAAGCCGTTGCTATCTCTCTCTTGCTTGCTTATATAATGTCTCTTTCAAAAATCTCTCTTTCTAAAATCTCTCTCTAACCTCGTTTTCTAAAACCTTCTTTCAAAACTGAGGCTAGAGGCTCGATCATACGTCGCTTGGCTGTAGGCAACGCAAGAACAAATTGGCTTAGCTCACTTGTCGTTGGAAAGTGAGTGCCGCACAATCGCTAGTCTGCTGCCTTTAAAAGTGCGATTGTGTCAGTGAGCGCGCGGGGGTGTGCGGGATGACTACTGAGGGAGCGCGCGCGGGGGGCGTGCAGGGTGTGCGGTGGCGGGTGAGGGGAGTGCGAGATAACCTCCAAGGGTCTTGTCAACCAAAAACTGTGAATCAATATGCTTCTATTATGTTTATGTTATGCTATAATATGTGAATTGTATGATAATATTTATGGTGTGATGTGTTCAATGATATGTTTGATATATGATACGAGAAGGATGCACTAAATGTAATGTAACGATAGAAGTAAGATGTATTCACGAAACATTAAGGTTAGGTTATGCCTCGAAGTGCTATGGATATGAGAGATTAATAAAAGAATATGGTTAGGATATGGGTAGAAAGAACTCCCTAGGAATCTATGACCTTCTACAACAACTTACGCTAAGATGGGTTCATATGATTACAAATGAAAGTTACAACTTATGCCCCAAGAAATTATGAACCTTAGAAACTTACAAGATTGAGGACCAAGAACAACACCACACAAGCTTTACAACTACCCAAGTAAGAAGAATGCTAGGTACCACTCAAGGACGAGGGACCAAGGTCCCCAAACTAAAAAACACAAGAATGCTAGGCAATACTCTAACCATGCCCAAAGTGACCTATGACCTTGCATCAAGCGGTGCTTTCTAAGGCCCAAGAATTCCTCTTCTAGGTGGGATGACCTGCACCATGTTTCCTTTGCAGGATGTCATGTTTGGCCTCAAGTTTCCCTCACCTAGAAGAGAAGTTATGGGTACCAAAAAGATTTGCAGGATGACATATTTAAGTATGCACCGAGCTAGTGACCTTTATGGTCTACCATGAAGAGTAGTCTAGGGCCACGAAGGAACAAGAAGCGAGTAAGTTACCTTAGCCAAGAATCAAGAACCTCTTAAGACCTCCCACGGTTCAACATTCTCATGACTTAGACTATGCTAATCAACAACTGAATTTCACACCACCAATTAAACGGTAATCTTTAACCATCACAAAAACCATAATCAAACAGTATAAAACTTAAGCTTTCCAGTTCAAGATTTTATAAACCGGGTTATACTACATGCTAATCGTTGCATTTATCATCTTAAATTTCTCGCATATGAAAAGAGGTATAACAATAGTACACCTAAATTCCTACCTTTTATACAAATTATGAAAGATAATTAATACTAAGTTGGTTATGCTCCTGCTTTAAATTTGTATTTAAGAAATAGGTTACTTTTAAAAATAGTATAATTTAGACCAATGTTAACCGCATGACTAGACAAGAATAAAATAAAACAACTTCCTTTTAAATCAAGAACGGCCAGTATAGACGTTACAAAACGTGATTATTCTTTCCTTGAAATCGCAAGGAAATCAAGAAGACGTTACAAAGATGAGGCGTTTCACAGATATAAAATGGGGAACTGATATCCAAACATTCCATTGTAGCAAGGAATAAGAGAAGAAAAGAATGGCGGGACAAAGCTTGAGAAATCTCAAAATTGTGGTGTTCATCTTCCTAGCCCTTACTTCTGGTACTTGATCCTTCCTCCTTCTCCATGTTGATTTAGATTGACAGATAGTATTAAAAAGAAGGTTTTTGTTTGTATGAATAAGTTTGTGTTACTATTGCAGGATGGATGGTGGTGCAGACAGAGGGGCGGACATGCTATAAGCACAGCGATGCATTTATAGGACCGTGCATTGCAGCAACATGTGCTGAACTTTGCATTTCTTTTGAGAAGTGGGATGACGGATTTTGCTCGGGTGATAAATGCACTTGTACGAAGCAATGTGCTGAGTCCATGCTTTAATGGGTTTGTAATTCACCACAGTTGTTGCTATCTGAATGTAATAAGCGACTCCAATTCTACTGAATTGCACAACATGTTTACTAATCAAAGCTTCCTTCTTCCATTTTATAATTTTTATCTCAACTCGCAAGTTCAAATTGATAGAATCACAAGCTTCGTTAGTTGCGTAAATTGATGCAATCAGGTTCAAAGCTTCCTGATTCCTTATTCCTTCTTGGTTCTTCCATTCAACTATGCATATTGATTAGGCATTTCTTAATCATTTAATTTTTTATTTTTTTAAAGAAATCATTTAATAATTTTTAGAAAAGAAAAAAAAAACTGTTTACACTATCTCATATTTGTTTCTTTCACCCGATCTCTCTACGAATTGGGAACTCAACCGTTTTAAAATTTAATTCAATATATATATTTAATTTGTAATTATTTTTTTATTGTTTATTCTTAAACCCTCCTAATTATTTTTAACCGTTATTTTAAGAAATATATATTGAAACTAAGTTGTAAAACTTAATTAAATATTTGAAAATAAATAAATAGTTTTCTTTATGAATTAAATTTTAACAAATAAACAC
>NW_019272135.1:95371-98346 GCF_002738345.1 Cucurbita maxima | reverse complement strand
TCCTCAACTTCTTGAGGTTTCTTAGGACTTTGTTCCTTCAACAAATGAACTTCATGCCTGAAAGGTAATAATTCTTTCTTGAAGTCCTGTATCTTATATCGAATCAATATTTTGTCGATGTACGATGCCTAAGACAATGCTAGTGATTTGTTCTTGCGATTCCGAACAATTTGGATTCCAAGGACAAACTGAGCCTCTCCCAAATCTTTCATTTGGAATTGTGTCGCTAGCCAATGCTTAATGTCAGATAGAAATCCCACATCATTTCCAATGAGTAAGATATTGTCAACGTACAACACCAGGAAAGCTACTGTAGAGTTGACTATCCTTTTATAAACACAAGGTTCGTCAACATTCTGTTTAAAACCATAAGATTTGATCGCAGTATCAAACTTTATATTCCAGGATCGAGATGCTTGCTTCAACCCATAAATGGATCTTTTAAGCTTGCAAACCCTTTGCTCGTGATCCTATTCAATGAACCCCTCTAGTTGAGCCATATAGATACTCTCTTCAAGATTTCCGTTTAGAAAGGCTGTCTTAACATCTATTTGTCAAATTTCATAATTATAAAATATGGCAATAGACAAGAGTATTCTAATCGATTTAAGCATAGCAACAGGAGAGAAGGTTTCTTCATAGTCCACCCCCTCTCTTTGGGTATAACCCTTTGCTACTAGTTGAGCTTTAAAGGTCTGTACCTTACCGGTTTGGTCTCGTTTCCTCTTATAGATCCATTTCCAACCAATAGGTTTTACCCCATCTGGTTGATCTGCAAGTTCCAAAACTGAATTGAAGTACATTGACTCCATTTTAAGATTCATGGCTTTAATCCACTAATCTCTATCTTTATCATTCATTGCCTGTTTATAGGTCAATGGATCCTCAATGCCATCATCAGGTATGATGACTTGGGTTTCTGCCAAACCCAAGTAACGATCGTCTCTTTGAAGGTCATAAAACAAACACTTTATTTTCTTGAAGGTCATAAAACAAACCACCTTTCGTCTCTTTGAGGTATCCTACGAATAGATATAATTTTGAACGACGTTCTAATTTCTTGGGGTTTTGCAACAACGCATGTGCTGGACATCCTCAAATTCTGAAGTGACGTAAACTACCTTATGCCCCGGGCATGTTCTGCCAACACACCACCTTCAAAACATGGGGCTGGCCCAAGGGTTGCCCAATGGCGTCACCACAACGTCACACGCTCAACGAGGTTCATGTTGGACGCCCGAAGGCACCCAACTCCACCCCACCTTGCATGCTTTGTCGTCGTACCAACCATCAACCATCCTCAAGTCAGCCCAAGTTAAAAGGCCACATTCCATGCTCAACAAGTCTCATGTCGCACGCACAAAGTCATTTGACACTGCCCCACCAAGCATGTTCTGCCACCACACAACCTTCAAAACATAGGGCTAGCCCAAGGAAGGGAGGCATACCACAACAACGTCCCACACTCAACGAGGATCATGCCGCACGCTCGAAGGCACCCAGCTCCACCCCACTTTGCATGTTTCATCATCGTACCAGCAGCCATCCACAGTCCAAACACCAGAGATGCCCAATTAGAAGGCAACATTGCAACATTCCGTGCTCAACGAGGCTCATGTCGCACGCCCAAAGGCACCCGATTCCAACCAGCCGAACATGTTCTGGCACCACACGCCTTCAAAACATAGGGCTGGCCCAAGGCTGGCCGAGCATCACCACAACGTCACACACTCAACGAGGTTCATGCTGCACGCCCAAAGGCACCCGACTCCACCCCACCTTGCATGTTTCATCATCGTACCAGCCATCAACCATCCTCAAGTCAACCCAAGTTAGAAGGCAACATCGCAACATTCCATTCTCAACAAGGCTCATGTTGCACGCCCAAAGGCGCACCCGACACTACCTCACTGTGCAAGTTTTGCCACCGCACCACTGCCATCAACCGCCCTCGTTCGCCAACCACCACCCCCACACCCCAAGCATATGCCCACGTGCGGCACATAGTGCTTGGGGCATGGGGGTGGCGGAAGACATAGGGGGTACCCCCGTGCACAGCCAATGCTGATTAGTCACCCCCTATATAGTACATTTTGAGGCATTTTTGGTCTGCCAGGCCTAGATACGATTTTTCTGAGTCGTCATACGGCCAAATATATCAAGTTTTAGAATGTTGTTTTCCATGAACTCGATTGATTCATGAATTGGACATTCTAATGGATCTATAAATCAAGTTTCATAATTTTTCAACAACCTAATTTTTTTTAATGAATTTTTAAATATTAAATAATAAGAAATTAGAAAAAATAGCTAGAGTTGTCAAAAAAAATCTGAAATTTTGTGGGAATCATGTTTTCATGTTTCTTAGCTCCTAGAAAAAAATTACAACAAACCGATCACTCCACATGTACTTTCACAATTAATGGGTGATGGATGGGGCACGGGCGCGGGCGCGTGCACAGCAGAATGCGGACGGGGCTGGGACGGGGCGCGCGGGAGAATGCTGGCGGGGAAGGGGGCATGCGTGCGCGGAAGCACATTGGCGAGGCGGGGCTGGGGGCACGCGCGCGCTAGAGAACGAGGGCGGAGCGGGGCGGGAGAGAGCACGCGCGGGGGCAAGCGGGCGGGGCGCACGCGAGGGGAAGGGCGGGGCAGGCGAGCCCGCGGGCACGTTTCGACACTACCACTCCGTGCGCGTTCCGCCACCGCACCACCACCGTCAACCGCCCTCGACCTCCGACCACCACCTCGACGACCCAAGCATATGCCCATGTGCAGCGCATAATGCTTGGGGCGTGGGGGTGGCGGAAGATATAGGGGGTACTCCCGTGCCCAGCCCATGCAGACTAGTCACCCCCCTATATAGTACATTTTGAGGCATTTTTTGTCTGCCAGGCTTAGATACGAATTTTCTGAGCCATCATACGGTCAAATATCTCAAGTTTTAGATTGTTTTTTTTCCATTAACTCGATTG
>NW_019272135.1:87871-90371 GCF_002738345.1 Cucurbita maxima | reverse complement strand
AGAGTCGTTGTGAATAATACGACAAGAATGCTTTGCCCCCCTCACACCGAGATCGGGGCAAGGGGAAAGCTTATACCTTTGAGATCCTTGGCGCGACTTGCGCCAGTTTTTGTTTGGGCCTCAGAGGGTGCACGAATGCTCCCCCCGACACAAAAAGTTTGTAAACACGTTCATGGGTCGTTTGATGTTTAGGCATCGACAATGATCCTTCCGCAGGTTCACCTACGGAAACCTTGTTACGACTTCTCCTTCCTCTAAATGATAAGGTTCAGTGGACTTCTCGCGACGTCGCAGGTAGCGAACCGCCCATGTCGTCACGATCTGAACACTTCATCGGACCATTCAATCGGTAGGAGCGACGGGCGGTGTGTACAAAGGGCAGGGACATAGTCAACTCGAGCTAATGACTCGCGTTTACTAGGAATTCCTCGTTGAAGACCAACAATTGCAATGATCTATCCTTTAAGTTTCAGCCTTGCGACCATACTCCCCCCGGAACCCAAAGACTTTGATTTCTCATAAGGTGCTGGCGGAGTCCTTAAAGCAACATCTGCCAATCCCTGGTCGACATCGTTTATGGTTGAGACTAGGACGGTATCTGATCGTCTTCGAGCCCCTAACTTTCGTTCTTGATTAATGAAAACATCCTTGGCAAATGCTTTCGCAGTTGTTCGTCTTTCATAAATTCAAGAATTTCGCCTCTGACTATGAAATACGAATGCCCCTGACTGTCCCTGTTAATCATTACTCCGATCCCGAAGTCCAACAGAATAGGATCGAAATCCTATGATGTTATCCCATGCTAATGTATACAAAGCGTAGGCTTGCTTTGAGCACTCTAATTTCTACAAAGTAACAGCGCTGGAGGCACGACCCGATCAGTTAAGGTCAGGAGCACATCGCCGACAGAAGGGATGAGCCAATTGGTGCTCACCATAGGTGGACCAATTGACCCAACCCAAGGTCCAACTACGATCGACCCAGACTTGCGATTGCAACCCAAAAACTCGTGCCTTGAATCAACGACCCGCGCCTCGGCCTGACTTCGGCTAGCACACGCAGCTGCTCCTGGTTGCACCACGTGTAAGCATCTGGCACAAAACTCTCTTCGGCTCCGACAATAGCTTCTCGACTCCGGCAGCTTATTTGGCTCGTAAAACCTATTTCCGACCTGTTCGACACTTTCATCGAGTCTAGTGACAATGGTGTATCTTGATCGAAGGCAGTTAGAGAATTTAATGAGGTGGAAGGCTGAGGCACAACTTGACGAACTACAGTGCAAGAGCTGTATGAGAGAGAGATAGAGGGACGGTGGTAGGGCCGAGCAACGCCGAGCAATAAGTAACTAACCCCAACTTGCTCTTAGATTTCAAATGGTTTGACATGAAATGAGCTACTCTTTCTACCAAACCTCAAAACACCTCTTCTTTTATCTACTTTGTGTTGTTTATATCATTCTCCTAATCTTTTGGATAGCGTTACTCGTAACTTGTACTAACAGAATGCTTAATAATTTGCGTTTTACTACCTCATCTTAGTAAGCAAAGATTCTGCACCTTTTTTGCCATGTCGATGATTGCCTGATAGCTATTATTATATGAGCATTCCATGAACGGCAAGTTGGAGGTCCAACTACCAAGAAAATCCAACATACAAACGCTTTGCATATCTTCTAAGATCTTGTTCAAACATTTTGTTTGGTCATCCATCTATGAGTAAAAGGTTGTGCTAAACTTTAGTACACCTTAAAACTTAAAACTTCGCAAAAGATGGACATGAAACGAGGATCTCATTCCAATACAATAGAAATAGAATCTGATGTCTCACATTGGCTGGGGAGGAGAAAAAAACACCATTTATAAGGGTGTGGAAACCTTTCCCTAGCATACGCGTTTTAAAGTCTTGAGGGGAAGCCCGAAAGGAAAAGTCCAAAGAGGAAAAAATCTGCTAGCAGTAGATCTAGACTGTTACATAGAAATCCATATAATCTAACAACTTAACTAAGATTCATTTACATACTTAAATCATAAGATTAACCATTCAAGGCCTTTAGTCATTACGTTGTACCTGTAGGTTCTAAACTCAATCCAAACTTCTTGAAATCTTAATGTGCATTGAAGCTAAGTTGAGGCATACACAAAGTTCGAGAGAACAATGCGATACAATTATCGAAGACAAGCTTGAAGAGAGCCATGTAGGACCTCGAGCCAAAACCTCAGAAGTTAGGATCTTAAAATCCTAGTGTGCATTGAAACTAAGTTAAGGCATACACAAAGTTCGAGAGAACGATGCGACACAATTATTGAAGACAAGCTTGAAGAGATCCATGTAGAACCTCGAGCCAAAACCTCAGAAGTTAGGATCTTGAAATCCTAGTTAACATTGAAGCTAAGTTGAGGCATACACAAAGTTCCAGAGAACGATGCGACACAATTATCGAAGACAAGCTTGAAGAGATCCATGTAGGACCTAGAGCCAAAACCTCAAAAGTTAGGATCTT
>NW_019272135.1:81084-87546 GCF_002738345.1 Cucurbita maxima | reverse complement strand
AGAATTATGGAGAGAACAAAAATGACTTCACGTAGTTACATCATGCAGAAGAAGACTAACGTGAAGAGAGATGTCTTCAGTTTGTTACCATAAAATACCGCCAAAGAATTGATTAAAGAACGAAAGTGGCCTGTACACAATTACTCAAATTTACATGTAGAAACAAATTTATGTGAAGAAAGATGTCATAGGAGCAAATCAGGTAAGTCGCCTTACTATCGACATGGTTAGATTTGATGTTGTGTCAATACGTTCCCCGTGGTTTTGCACGTGCCATATATTTGATATATGTGAATTTTTTATGAAACGATATGACTATAATATGATATGCATACGTTACAGTATGTGAATGGTTAGAAATGGGAATAAAACATTATTTATAAAAATGTGGAAAACTTGGACGGTTACATTACCCAATATACAATAGCTCAACTTAGCACTTCATTGGTACAAATAGTAACTCTTTTTTTAGTCATCTTATCTTTATAATTTCTCTCATTTAAATCGTGTCTCGTTTCATTCATATACCTCCTCTTTATTCGGGTGTAACAAAAATATTTTCCACAAACAAATTTAAGAATTTATATATGAATGCTGGATTACCACAAAGTCATTTCTTATCAATTAAAATTAGAATATTCTTAAATTTTTATATTTTAAATACTAATAATAATAAAGTTCCCTATGGAATAAGATAAAGTTGAGAAAGAACCATCCATCTTATGAATCAATGGCTGACATTTGTTTTTCCATCTTATGATTCTTATAAATAAATACTATCAAGAAAAAGAACTAGGCCACAATGAGGATACATTCTGGAAAAATAAAACTTCCATCGAAGAGAGGCAAATGAAAGACTTTTATAAAAATTTTCGTAGAATGAAGTTTGGTAAGCGAAAAGGATAAAAAGGTCGTTTATCGAATTTCTAAGTAACATTTTTAATTTTTAATTCCTTATCTTGAAGGAATTTCAAGATGCTAGTGAGAAATGACCTAGAAGAAATGAAGAATTTTTATGGAAATTATGGATTTTTGGAGGAAAAATAATAATAAAATATTCGAAAAGTGGAAATTTACCAAAATACCCTTAAAGTTAAGGATAATTACGGATTTGCCATTCTGCTAAAAATCCAATCCTTCACTATGCCTTCTACACAAAATCCTTCAAATCTCGACTCTCAGCCGTTCAATCTCCCCCATACTTGAATATATTCATAAAACTCACGGATCATCACATCCAACAGCTAGGATTCAAAACCAAAGTCGGTGAGGCTGTGATCGGAGTAGATATTTCTGACGATTTGTCTAGAAAATTCAACCGATAATTCACGATGAATCTAGAGCTCCCAATGCCGGTTTATGCTTTCCCTATAAATTCTGAAGTTGGGGCAATAGTTTGGAATAAGAGTCAAGCAAGGGAGAGCTCCCAATCGTAGGCAATAAGCGTTTAGATTTTGGGTCTCCTACTCTCGGGTTTCTTCCAAATTTGAGAGCAATTCTCAACCATTTCCTTTCAAACTTGTTCCTCTAGTTTCTAAACAATATTACCCACAAGTGCTATGAAGGAATAGGGTTCGGAAAGTGCCTAGAAACCATTCCCCCAATCCAATCCGCCATTAAAGAGCTTCAAGGAAAACTCAAAATTCAAATCAAAGGATACACAAAATTCGTTGAGCAAGAACAATCTCAATAAGTTTCTGCACCTTCAAGGAATGTTTTCATTGAAGACCACGAAGAGAAATAACCTCAGAAACGATTCCAATTGAAGAAAATTCATTTCGTGTTCAAATTGTGGGTAAGTGTCGAATTCCTATCTATGACCTATTTTCCTTCAAATAAAGGATTCCTTTAGCTTAAGAGGAAAAAAATGAGTAACTTTGATGAAGGAATCAAGAGCTGAAACGTCTAAGAACAAGATACCTAAGAGATTGAAAATCGGAGGTGTCATGTAACTTGCAGACCGAGAGTGATTTCTCAAATTAAGGTCCCACACTCAAAGTTGTTCCTTGAAACCAATTTCTTAAGCTTGAGGAAAGAATAAGGAAGAAGTTCCATGAAGAAATCGAGCCTTGAAAACCCTTAGAATCGGCTACCCAATAAGAAATCCTTTGTTTTTACTCCAGCGAGAAATTATATTTTGGACGAACTTTGGAAACGAATATCTAAGGCTACGATCCACGAAAAGGTATGAAATCAATCCATAGCTCTTCCTTGTAATACCCTCTTTAAGTTTCATGAAGAACTCGAGGGGAGAAACAGCATGATCGGAGCTGGGGAGGGCGAGTTTCAGACGGCGGCGCGAAAGATCACGCACGTCTTCTTCCCATCGGGAGGAAGAAGACGATGACATGGCCGGTTCAATTGAACCGGCCATGTCAACCAAAAACTTGACCCCTCGATTTTTCTAAAATTTAACCCTCTTCTAGAATGGTTCTCAGAAAAATCTTTATGGTTCCAGAAACTAGACACAATAAGAAGTCTGTGGAAGAAAATTGAAGGTAATTCAGGTATCGGAAGATCATGAACAGAGGTCCCGAACGTCGACAACGCGGTAAATAGCCACCTTGCACTTTTTCGTTAAGAAATACTTGTAGGAATCGCTTGGATTTCCATATGAACCCTAAAACAAGTATGAATTTCGGATATATGAAAGAAAAGTTCAAAGAACCATGAGTTAAGGCCCTAAATCGATCAAAATACTCGGGAATTAGGGAACGTTAAAATAACTGACTAGATCAACTCTGCTTTAATAGCCCAAAAAAAAAAAATCATAAATAATGAAATAAATAAAGAAATAAAGAAATAAAAATAATTATAAAAAAAATGAAAATGGCCTTTATGGAGTTGAGATTCATGGGAGATTTAAGTGAAGATAGAATTGAACAATAAGGTATATATTAAATCTTCGTTTTCTTTTATCCTATTCTTTTTAGTTTTTTTTAAGAAATCATAGCCAATTATAGTTAGATTTTCATTGTTTAGTTTTGAGTTAAGAAACTAAATGTCAGTCATTTATACGAATTCTAGTAAATCACGTTATATTAGTAATATTAGATTAAATTTATATCCGTAGCAAATGAATAGATTAAAAATAAAATGACCAAGAAAATTTGTGAACAAAAGGAAACACCAAGATAAGGAAAGATTTGGAAATAGGGATCCACTATAAATTTGGAATACATGAGAACAAAATTAGAAGGCAACAGAGTAAATACCCATAAAAAAAAAAGGAAGATTCTGTAATTAAAACATAAACTAAATAAAAAAGCATAAACTAAATACAAAAAAAAGTAAATATAAGAGTAGACCAAGTAATAATTTTATTGAATTCAAACTTGAAATTGATGTCATGGGCTCAAATAGGTTTACGGATTTCAAAGGACATAATCGAACTTTCATTAAGGATATATTCGTGACAACAACTTAAGTTAACCAGGTAAGCGGCCTTACTATCGGCATGGTTATATTTGATGTTCACACGTGCCTGTGGTTCTGCACGTGTCATATATACTAATATGTGTGAATTATCTGTGAATCAATATGCTTATATTATGTTTATGTTATGCTATAATATGTGAATTGTATGATAATATTTATGGTGTGATGTGTTCAATGATATGTTTGATATATGATACGAGAAGGATGCACTAAATGTAATGTAACGATAGAAGTAAGATGTATTCACGAAACATTAAGGTTAGGTTATGCCTCGAAGTGCTATGGATATGAGAGATTGATAAAAGAATATGGTTAGGATATGGGTAGAAAGAACTCCCTAAGAATCTATGAACTTCTAGAACAACTTACCCTAAGATGGGTTCATATGATTACAAATGAAAGTTACAACTTATGCCCCAAGAAATTATGAACCTTAGAAACTTACAAGATTGAGGACCAAGAACAACACCACACAAGCTTTACAACTACCCAAGTAAGAAGAATGCTAGGTACCACTCAAGGACGAGGGACCAAGGTCCCCAAACTAAAAAACACAAGAATGCTAGGTAATACTCTAACCATGCCCAAAGTGACCTATGACCTTGCATCAAGCGGTGCTTTCTAAGGCCCAAGAATTCCTCTTCTAGGTGGGATGACCTGCACCATGTTTCCTTTGCAGGATGTCATGTTTGGCCTCAAGTTTCCCTCACCTAGAAGAGAAGTTATGGGTACCAAAAAGATTTGCAGGATGACATATTTAAGTATGCACCGAGCTAGTGACCTTTATGGTCTACCATGAAGAGTAGTCTAGGGCCACGAAGGAACAAGAAGCGAGTAAGTTACCTTAGCCAAGAATCAAGAATCTCTTAAGACCTCCGACGGTTCAACATTCTCATGACTTAGACTATGCTAATCAACAACTGAATTTCACACCACCAATTAAACGGTAATCTTTAACCATCACAAATACCATAATCAAACAGTATAAAACTTAAGCTTTCCAGTTCAAGATTTTATAAACCGGGTTATACTACATGCTAATCATTGCGTTTATCATCTTAAATTTCTCGCATATGAAAAGAGGTATAACAATAGTACACCTAAATTCCTACCTTTTATACAGATTATGAAAGATAATTAATACTAAGTTGGTTATGCTCATGCTTTAAATTTGTATTTAAGAAATAGGTTACTTTTAATAATAGTATAATTTACGTCCATCGACCAATGTTAACCGCATGACTAGACAAGAATAAAATAAAACAACTTCCTTTTAAATTAAGAACGGCCAGTATAGACGTTACAAAACGTGATTATTCTTTCCTTGAAATCGCAAGGAAATCAAGAAGACGTTACAAAGATGAGGCGTTTCACAGATATAAAATGGGGAACTGATATCCAAAGATTCCATTGTAACAAGGAATAAGAGAAGAAACAAACATTCCATTGTAGCAAGGAATAAGAGAAGAAAAGAAGGTTTTTGTTTGTATGAATAAGTTTGTGTTGATTTAGATTGACAGATAGTATTAAAAAGAAGGTTTTTGTTTGTATGAATAAGTTTGTGTTACTATTGCAGGATGGATGGTGGTGCAGACAGAGGGACGGACATGCTATAAGCACAGCGATGCATTTATAGGACCGTGCATTGCAGCAACATGTGCTGAACTTTGCATTTCTTTTGAGAAGTGGGATGACGGATTTTGCTCGGGTGATAAATGCACTTGTACGAAGCAATGTGCTGAGTCCATGCTTTAATGGGTTTGTAATTCACCACAGTTGTTGCTATCTGAATGTAATAAGCGACTCCAATTCTACTGAATTGCACAACATGTTTACTAATCAAAGCTTCCTTCTTCCATTTTATAATTTTTATCTCAACTCGCAAGTTCAAATTGATAGAATCACAAGCTTCGTTAGTTGCGTAAATTGATGCAATCAGGTTCAAAGCTTCCTGATTCCTTATTCCTTCTTGTTCTTCCATTCAACTATGCATTGTCATATTGATTAGGCATTTCTTAATCATTTAATTTTTTATTTTTTTAAAGAAATCATTTAATAATTTTTAGAAAAGAAAAAAAAAAAAAAACTGTTTACACTCATCTCATATTTGTTTCTTTCTCCGGATCTCTCTACAAATTGGGAACTCAACCGTTTTAAAATTTAATTCAATATATATATTTAATTTGTAATTATTTTTTTATTGTTTATTCTTAAACCCTCCTAATTATTTTTAACCGTTATTTTAAGAAATATATATTGAAACTAAGTTGTAAAACTTAATTAAATATTTGAAAATAAATAAATAGTTTTCTTTATGAATTAAATTTTAACAAATAAACACGAGAATCTAACCCAACCTAAAAATTTGATGGTTGTGTTCATGCATTTGGGGGATACCCCTATCCCATCACAGAATTATCCTTAAGGGAACTACCTCTCTTCTATCCCTAAGAGTGGTAGGAGTGAATTCTATCTTGCACCCCACGTCCCCAGTCATTTACCCAGTCTTACCCCTGAAATGGGAGGCCTATTGAGTCGGCGAACTTGAGCCACTCTCACCCATGCAAATCTAAGGATAATTCCGAATAAACAGGAGTTCATGGTTAGCTCAGGATTAAGATCGAGTTACCTAGGTCATCGAATGAAAAGAAAATCAGTCTCAACAGTAAACGACATTATAAAGTGAGAGTGATTTTCTTCATGGTCCGATCTTATGCAATACTCATTGCATAGGACGCCCCCACTCACATGTCTCCACATGTACAATTTTAGTGATCACATTGTTTATATCATATACAAAAGTGGGCCGCATCCATAGTGTCCCCAGAATAAGGTACTCAGCCTTATCCTTATACTATAGATCATTTTGACTATATACTTGAACTTGATCAACTCTTATGTCTCTACATATAGTTCACGTAATCATACTATAGCCAGAGTGTTCTTAGTTTATTGGATTTAGATTAATGATCATAAAGTTCACTTTATTCAATAACAATCTTTACTGAATAAACAACAATAATA
>NW_019272135.1:58584-68584 GCF_002738345.1 Cucurbita maxima | reverse complement strand
TGCCCCACCGTGCGCGTTCCGCCACCGCACCACCGCCATCAACCGCCCTCGACCTCCGACGACCACCTCGATGACCCAAGCATATGCCCATGTGCGGCGCATATTGCTTGGGGCATGGGGGTGGCGGAAGATATAGGGGGTACCCCCGTGCCCAACCCATGCAGACTAGTCAACCCCATATATAGTACATTTTGAGGCATTTTTGGTCTGCCAGGCCTAGATACGATTTTTCAGAGCCGTCATACCGTCAAATATCTCAAGTTTTAGATTGTTTTTTTCCATGAACTCGATTGATTCATTAATGGGACGTTCTAATGGATCTATAAATCAAGTTTCATAATTTTTCAACCAACCAATTTTTTTTAATGAGTTTTTAAATATTAAGTAATAGGAAATTAGAAAAAATAGCTAGAGTTGTGAAAAAACAATATGAAATTTTGTGAGAATCATTTTTTCATGTTGCTTAGCTCTCGAGAAAAAAATTACAACAAACCGACCACCCCACATGTACTTTCACATTTAATGGGTGATGGTTGTAAAAACAAGCCCAATTTTGCTCCAATTGTCAAACCAGCTCGTCTATGGGAAAGAGTCCTTATGCAGGGAAAAACCCTCAAGCTCACAACTTCACAAGAGAATGGAAGCAGACAACAGATATAGCCCGGGCATATTTAGAGAAGGCTTCCAAGCATATGAAAAAGTGGGCAGACAAGAAGCGTCGCCCCCTTCAATTCCGAGCAGGAGATCAAGTCCTCATCAAGCTGAAACTAGAACAAATCAGATTTCGCAGCTGAAAGAACCAGAGACTAGTTCGAAAATATGAAGGCCCGGTTGAAGTCCTTAAAAAGATCGGGACTACCTCCTACCGAGTTGCACTACCCGCATGGATGAAAATCCACCCAATAATTCATGTGAGCAACTTGAAGCCATACCACCCTGACCCAGACGACGACCAACGAAATGAAATCACAAGACTGCCGACAGGGTTAGGAAGATAGGAAGACCTGTACGGACGATTCATGAATTCCTTGTCAAATGGAAGAATCTTCCTACAGAAGAAACTAGCTGGGAAAGCGCCGAAGATCTAAACTCTGCCGCCACCCACATCGTAAGGTTTGAAAGTAGTCGGTTGATAGGGACGTCAACCAATTAAGTGGGGGAGGATGTCACAGTCATGCTCGTCTAGGGCGTGTTGCCCATGGCCGCATGTCCATAGCAAGCCAAACCCTTGTCACGTCTTTTCATTCTAGTGTATTTACTTTTGTAGTTCTAGGGCGTATGACGCCTCAAAAATATCATGTCTAGGCCTGCCAGACATGAAATGCCTCAGAATGTACTATAGGGGGATATGACTAGTTGTTAACTTCTCCCTACCCAAGGTTATATATGCTAAGTCGTTGCTATCTCTCTCTTGCTTGCTTATATAACGTCTCTTTCAAAAATCTCTCTTTCTAAAATCTCTCTCTAACCTCGTTTTCTAAAACCTTCTTTCAATACTGAGGCTAGAGGCTCGATCATACGTCGCTTGGCTGTAGGCAACGCAAGAACAAATTGGCTTAGCTCACTTGTCGTTGGAAAGTGAGTGCCGCGCAATCGCTAGTCCGCTGCCTTTAAAAGTGCGATTGTGTCAGTGAGCGCGCGGGGGTGTGCGGGATGACTACTGAGGGAGCGCGCGCGGGGGGCGTGCAGGGTGTGCGGTGGCGGGTGAGGGGAGTGCGAGTTAACCTCCAAGGGTCTTGTCAACCAAAAACTGTGAATCAATATGCTTCTATTATGTTTATGTTATGCTATAATATGTGAATTGTATGATAATATTTATGGTGTGATGTGTTCAATGATATGTTTGATATATGATACGAGAAGGATGCACTAATTGTAATGTAACGATAGAAGTAAGATGTATTCACGAAACATTAAGGTTAGGTTATGCCTCGAAGTGCTATGGATATGAGAGATTGATAAAAGAATATGGTTAGGATATGGGTAGAAAGAACTCCCTAGGAATCTATGACCTTCTAGAACAACTTACGCTAAGATGGGTTCATATGATTACAAATGAAAGTTACAACTTATGCCCCAAGAAATTATTTACCTTAGAAACTTACAAGATTGAGGACCAAGAACAACACCACACAAGCTTTACAACTACACAAGTAAGAAGAATGCTAGGTACAACTCAAGGACGAGGGACCAAGGTCCCCAAACTAAAAAGCACAAGAATGCTAGGCAATACTCAAACCATGCCCAAAGTGACCTATGACCTCGCATCAAGCGGTGCTTTCTAAAGCCCAAGAATTCCTCTTCTAGGTGGGATGACCTGCACCATGTTTCCTTTGCAGGATGTCATGTTTGGCCTCAAGTTTCCCTCACCTAGAAGAGAAGTTATGGGTACCAAAAAGATTTGCAGGATGACATATTTAAGTATGCACCGAGCTAGTGACCTTTATGGTCTACCATGAAGAGTAGTCTAGGGCCATGAAGGAACAAGAAGCGAGTAAGTTACCTCAGCCAAGAATCAAGAACCTCTTAAGACCTCCCACGGTTCAACATTCTCATGACTTAGACTATGCTAATCAACAACTGAATTTCACACCACCAATTAAACGGTAATCTTTAACCATCACAAAAACCAGAATCAAACAGTATAAAACTTAAGCTTTCCAGTTCAAGATTTTATAAACCGGGTTATGCTACATGCTAATCGTTGCGTTTATCATCTTAAATTTTTGGCATATGAAAAGAGGTATAACAATAGTACACCTAAATTCCTACCTTTTATACAGATTATGAAAGATAATTAATACTAAGAAGGTTATGCTCATGCTTTAAATTTGTTTTTAAGAAATAGGTTACTTTTAATAATAGTATAATTTACGTCAATCGACCAATGTTAACCGCATGACTAGACAAGAATAAAATAAAACAACTTCCTTTTAAATCAAGAACGGCCAGTATAGACGTTACAAAACGTGATTATTCTTTCCTTGAAATCGCAAGGAAATCAAGAAGACGTTACAAAGATGAGGCGTTTCACAGATATAAAATGGGGAACTGATATCCAAACATTCCATTGTAGCAAGGAATAAGAGAAGAAACAAACATTCCATTGTAGCAAGGAATAAGAGAAGAAAAGAATGGCGGGACAAAGCTTGAGAAATCTCAAAATTGTGGTGTTCATCTTCCTAGCCCTTACTTCTGGTACTTGATCCTTCCTCCTTCTCCATGTTGATTTAGATTGACAGATAGTATTAAAAAGAAGGTTTTTGTTTGTATGAATAAGTTTGTGTTACTATTGCAGGATGGATGGTGGTGCAGACAGAGGGGCGGACATGCTATAAGCACAGCGATGCATTTATAGGACCGTGCATTGCAGCAACATGTGCTGAACTTTGCATTTCTTTTGAGAAGTGGGATGACGGATTTTGCTCGGGTGATAAATGCACTTGTACGAAGCAATGTGCTGAGTCCATGCTTTAATGGGTTTGTAATTCACCACAGTTGTTGCTATCTGAATGTAATAAGCGACTCCAATTCTACTGAATTGCACAACATGTTTACTAATCAAAGCTTCCTTCTTCCATTTTATAATTTTTATCTCAACTCGCAAGTTCAAATTGATAGAATCACAAGCTTCGTTAGTTGCGTAAATTGATGCAATCAGGTTCAAAGCTTCCTGATTCCTTATTCCTTCTTGGTTCTTCCATTCAACTATGCATTGTCATATTGATTAGGCATTTCTTAATCATTTAATTTTTTATTTTTTTAAAGAAATCATTTAATAATTTTTAGAAAAGAAAAAAAAAACTGTTTACACTCATCTCATATTTGTTTCTTTCACCCGATCTCTCTACAAATTTGGAACTCAACCGTTTTAAAATTTAATTCAATATATATATTTAATTTGTAATTATTTTTTTATTGTTTATTCTTAAACCCTCCTAATTATTTTTAACCGTTATTTTAAGAAATATATATTGAAACTAAGTTGTAAAACTTAATTAAATATTTGAAAATAAATAAATAGTTTTCTTTATGAATTAAATTTTAACAAATAAACACGAGAATCTAACCCAACCTAAAAATTTGATGGTTGTGTTCATGCATTTGGGGGATACCCCTATCCCATCACAAGGGTAAGGATGCGTACATCCAATGGCAGGACAACGATCGTTATGGGATAAGGGTATCCCCCTAGATGCATGAACACACATAATGCATGAGGTCCCTCCTACTTCTACGTTTATCATTAATGATCATAACCCCCTGTCACGTTCCATACTTCATGTCATTCTCATTTTCAATTCACATTTCATACATATTCCTATCGGGGTTATGATTCCAGACAATTCATGCTGTTTACATTCACATATTCCATACAATCATGCCATAATCATTCACGAACCACATATCGTCACATGCATAACATATCACATCAAACTAAGCAGCATACATGGCATACATTCACGTTCAATTAGAGAGCGACGCGTGTGCAGGGGTCTCGGGTCGAGGTGCGAGTTATCGGATCGCTCGCGGGTCTCGGGCCGTATGCGTGTGACGGGCCATTCGCGGGTGACGGGCCATGCGCGGGTTAGGCACTTTTAGAACATCAATTATAGAAATAACTAGAATGTTCATAAGTATTAAAACTTAATGAGTTTGAATACTAACCTTTTGTAGTTCAAATTCCTTTTTCCTCACGAACCGGTTTCGAACCACCACTAGTGTCTTCTCCACTATCCTCCGGTCTTAGAACGGGATTGTGGAATCTGGAGAGTGACTAAACTTGGGAGGGCTTTTGTATATATGAAGAGAGTGTTTGTGAGAGGTTTTTCTCAAGGTTTTTCACCAACAAGAAGAAGTTTCATGTAGTATGATCACTCTATTTATAGAGTCATGTTTGCATGTTCATGAGTTTTAGGACATAAAACCCAACAACAATAATAACTTTATTGAAAATAGAATATGTTTTTGTTTACAAACCATGAGTTTTAGGACATAAAACCCAACAAACTCCCACTTGGACTAAAACTCTAGTGGGGTTTTATAACATTGAGCAGAGAGAAAGACATAAATACAATAAACTAGATCATCACATACTCATGCATTTTCTCCCACTTGCCTTAGATTACATAACTCGTAGTCCTAGACTCACTAGGTGCCCTTCAAACACTTTAGCCGTGAGGGGTTTACATTCACATATTCCATACAATCATACCATAATCATTCACAAACCACATATCGTCACATGCATAACATATCACATCAAACTAAGCAGCATACATGGCATACATTCACGTTCAATTAGAGAGCGACGCGTGTGCAGGGGTCTCGGGTAGAGGCGCGAGTTATCGGATCGCTCGCGGGTCTCGGGCCGTATGCGTGTGACGGGCCATTCGCGGGTGACGGGCCATGCGCGGGTTAGGCACTTTTAGAACATCAATTATAGTAAATAACTAGAATGTTCCAAATTTTGACACTCAAAATTCCACTAAAATTTGTGGGGTTTATTTGGCTAGCATGCAAGTTTGGTTAAACCAAATTTTGACACCTCAAAATTCCACTAACATGGATTTTTCAATTAAATGAAGTCAACATTTTGACTTTTCTCATTTTGATTCAACAATCAATTTGAATTATTAATTACAAATTAGAGTAATATTAAATAATTAATTAAACTATTTAATTAATATTTAATATTAATTCAAATGTCAATCCCAATTAATTCTGACACATATTTGATTAAGATATTTAAATCTTATTTAAATATCTCTGATTCTCTCTTTTTGTTTAATTCGTAAATAAAACAAAAATGCGGTTAAATATATCATATATATGTAGCGCATTCTCCCTAATTTGAATTCGAACACTTCGAACTCACTCGTCACACTGTTCTATGGTTTAGTCCGATATGAGCTAGCAGAGGGACCTAATGGACCTATAGATCATGGGCTCCAATGATCCAAGATTAACCGGTTAAACTCATTAACCTTGTTAACCAACATTCGTTAACTAATAAGACATTCCACTATAGCCTAGTAGTTGCACTCCCCTCATTATAGATATATTTTTGTCCATTTGATATAACCATGATTAGTAAGTCGATCATTCACATGTTGTTCGTAACTAGAGCTGGGCTAATTTACCGTTTTACCCCTGAAGTTACTTCTTGTTTCTTATGTCTCGCTGATCCTCTAATGAACAACTGGTTTGTGGTCCAACCAGTAAACTGGATCCCTCTCAGGCCAATGAGAGGGTGGGGCACCTTGTTCAAGACCTGGAGTCAGTACTTAAGGGAACTACCTCTCTTCTATCCCTAAAAGTGAGTAGAAGTGAATTCCATCTTGCACCCAACGTCCCCAGTCATTTACCCAGTCTTACCCCTGAAATGGGAGGCCTATTGAGTCGGCGAACTTGAGCCACTCTCACCCATGCAAATCTAAGGATAATTTCGAATAAACAGGAGTTCATGGTTAGCTCAGGATTAAGATCGAGTTACCTAGGTCATCGAATGAAAATAAAATCAGTCTCAACAGTAAACGACATTATAAAGTGAGAGTGACTTTTCTCATGGTCCGATCTTATGCAATACTCATTGCATAGGACGCCCCCACTCACATGTCTCCACATGTACAATTTAAGTGATCACATTGTTTATATCATATACAAAAGTGAGCCGCATCCATAGTGTCCTAAGAATAAGGTACTCAGCCTTATCCTTATACTATAGATCATTTTGACTCTATACTTGAACTTGATCAACTCTTATGTCTCTACATATAGTTCACGTAATCATACTATAGCCAGAGTGTTCTTAGTTTATTGGATTTAGATTAATGATCATAAAGTTCACTTTATTCAATAACAATCTTTACTGAATAAACAACAATAATAACTTTATTGAAAATAGAATATGTTTTTGTTTACAAACCATGAGTTTTAGGACATAAAACCCAACAAACTCCCACTTGGACTAAAACTCTAATGGGGTTTTATAACATTGAGCAGAGAGAAAGACATAAATACAATAAACACTTGGACTAAAACTCTAATGGGGTTTTATAACATTGAGCAGAGAGAAAGACATAAATACAATAAACTAGGTCATCACATACTCATGCCTTTTCTCCCACTTGCCCTAGTTTACATAACTCATAGTTCTAGACTCACTAGGTGCCATTCAAACACTTTAGCCGTGAGGGGTTTTGTAAATGGATCAGCAATGTTGTTCTTTGAAGCTATTTGTGTGACGATCACATCTTCTCGTTGCACAATCTCCTTTATGAGATGATATTTGCGCTCAATATGTTTTCCTCGCTTATGGCTTCTTAGTTCTTTTGAATTTGCAACTGCTCCATTGTTATCACAATAAAGAGTGATGGGAAGATGCATATCTGGAACGACTTCCAAATCAGTTAAGAACTTCCTAAGCCATACAAATTCTTTCGCTGCTTCACAAGCAGCAACATACTCAGCCTCCATGGTGGAATCAGCAATGCAGCCTTATTGTATGCTTCTCCATATTATTGCTCCTTCATTCATAGTGAAGACAGATCCTGATGTCGATTTCTTATTGTATGCTTCTCCATATTATTGCTCCTTCATTCATAGTGAAGACAGATCCTGATGTCGATTTCCTCGAATTTACATCGGTCTAAAAATCTGAGTCAGTGTACGGTGCTAAGGATCAGATCCTTAGCACCGTACATTGGCATATAGTCCCTCGTTATCCTAAGATACTTGAGGATATTCTTAACAACAGTCCGCACCGTACATTGGCATATAGTCCCTCGTTATCCTAAGATACTTGAGGATATTCTTAACAACAGTCCAATGAGCACGTCCCGGATTGGATTGATATCTGCTGACAATTCCCACAGCATAGCATACGTTGGGTCGGGTACACAGCATGGCATACATCAGACTATCGACCGCTGATGCATAGGGAATGTGTCTCATATCCTCAACTTATTGAGGTTTCTTAGGACTTTGTTCCTTCAACAAATGAACTTCATGCCTGAAAGGTAATAATTCTTTCTTGAAGTCCTGCATCTTATATCGAATCAATATTTTGTCGATGTACGATGCCTGAGACAATGCTAGTGATTTGTTCTTGCGATTCCGAACAATTTGGATTCCAAGACTAAACTGAGCCTCTCCCAAATCTTTCATTTGGAATTGTGTCGCTAGCCAATGCTTAATGTCAAATAGAAATCCCACATCATTTCCAATGAGTAAGATATTGTCAACGTACAACACCAGGAAAGCTACTGTACAGTTGACTATCCTTTTATAAACACAAGGTTCGTCAACATTCTGTTTAAAATCATAAGATTTGATCGCAGTATCAAACTTTATATTCCAGGATCGAGATGCTTGCTTCAACCCATAAATGGATCTTTTAAGCTTGCAAACCCTTTGCTCGTGATCCTGTTCAATGAACCCCTCTAGTTGAGCCATATAAATACTCTCTTCAAGATTTCCATTTAGAAAGGCTGTCTTAACATCTATTTGTCAAATTTCATAATCATAAAATGTGGCAATAGACAAGAGTATTCTAATCGATTTAAGCATAGCAACAGGAGAGAAGGTTTCTTCATAGTTCACCCCCTCTCTTTGGGTATAACCCTTTGCTACTAGTTGAGCTTTAAAGGTTTGTACCTTACCGGTTTGGTCTCGTTTCCTCTTATAGATCCATTTGAAACCAATAAGTTTTACCCCATCTGGTTGATCTGCAAGTTCCAAAACTGAATTGAAGTACATTGACTCCATTTTAAGATTCATGGCTTTAATCCACTGATCTCTATCTTTATCATTCATTGCCTGTTTATAGGTCAATGGATCCTCAATGCCATCATCAAGTATGATGACTTGAGTTTCTGCCAAACCCAAGTAACGATCGGGTTGAGTTATAACCCTCCCACTACGTCAAGGCATTCTCAACTCTTGAGAAGGATGTGATTGACTAGAAGTGTCAGCTTCATCAACAACTCTTGTTGAAGGACCAGCTTGATCAACAACTCTTGTTGTTTTATCAGTAGCTTCTTTAGAAATCTCACTTAATATTAGTTTGCTGCGAGGTTGATGATTTCTTACGTGGTCTTCCTCTAAGAATGTAGCAATTGTTGATACAAACACTTTATTTTCTTGAAAGTCATAAAACAAACCACCTTTCGTCTCTTTGAGGTATCCTACGAATAGATATAATTTTGAAAGACGTTCTAATTTCTTGGGGTTTTGCAACAACGCATGTGCTGGACATCCTCAAATTCCTTATGCCCCGGGCATGTTTTGCCAACACACCACCTTCAAAACATGGGGCTGGCCCAAGGATGGCCCAATGGCGTCACCACAACGTCACACGCTCAACGAGGTTCATGTTGGACGCCTGAAGGCACCCAACTCCACCCCACCTTGCATGCTTTGTCGTCGTACCAACCATCAACCATCCTCAAGTCAGCCCAAGTTAAAAGGCCACATTCCATGCTCAACAAGTCTCATATCGCACGCCCAAAGTCATTTGACACTGCCCCACCAAGCATGTTCTGCCACCACACAGCCTTCAAAACATAGGGCTAGCCCAAGGAAGGGAGGCATACCACAACAACGTCCCACACTCAACGAGGATCATGCCGCATGCTCGAAGGCACCCAGCTCCACCCCACTTTTCATGTTTCATCATCGTACCAGCAGCCATCCACAGTCCAAACACCAGAGATTCCCAGTTAGAAGGCAACATTGCAACATTCCGTGCTCAATGAGGCTCATGTTGCACGCCCAAAGGCACCCGATTCCAACCAGCCGAACTTGTTCTGGCACCACACGCCTTCAAAACATAGGGCTGGCCGAGCATCACCACAACGTCACACACTCAATGAGGTTCATGCTGCACGCCCAAAGGCACCCGACTCCACCCCACCTTGCATGTTTCATCATCGTACCAGCCATCAACCATCCTCAAGCCAACTCAAGTTAGAAGGAAACATCGCAACATTCCATTCTC